>NW_026510968.1:0-52112 GCF_027579735.1 Bombina bombina
GTTTTTAACTTTTGGCATGTTTCTTTTCATTTTAAAAAGAAGATTTTTGCATACAGAATATTAAAGTTAATGTCAATTTTGATGCTAAAGTGCCTGGTTTTTAAAAATTCGATTAAAAACAGGGGCACTTTAATTCATCAAAATTTACATTTCACTCCTGTTGTGAAAAACAACTTACCTTTTAAACTTGACAACAGCTCCAGCTTCCTCCAGGCGTCACAAGACATTTCTGACGCCAGAAATGATGGATAGGTCATCCTCCAATCACGGCTTCCCCCCCGGGGGAATCAGTGTCTGATTCAACGCCGTGATTGGAGGAAGCCGGATTCCTTATTTTAGACCCAGGAAGAGGCTTTGCGATGGGTGGAGGAAGCTGGAGCATCTGTCAAGATTAAAAGGTAAGTTTTTTTCACAACACAAGTGAAATGTAAATTTTTATGAATTAAAGTGCCCCTGTTTTTAATCGAATTTTTGAAGGCAGTAGCTGCTACTTTTCTGTTTTACTAAAGTGCATTTTTTTCAGCTTTGCACTATGTAACTATGTAACATGTTCAGTATTAATAACATTTGTTACATTGTGGCCACAATAATAGAAGTAAACCAGTTATCTACTGTGTAAACTTACTTTGATACTTTTTTATTACAACCCCACTGTTTTAAAAACACATTTAGGTATAGTGTGATTGTAATGGAAAAGTATCAAAGTAAGCTTACACAGTGCTTACTGAATCTGTTTACTTCTAATATTGCGGCTACACTATAATAAACTTGTTATTAATATAAAACACGTTTGGAAAAGTTTGGTCATTATATGCTAAAACACACACAGTACAATACAATATAAAAAGGCTGTCAATTTAAAAAAACACGTTCTACATAGTGCAAAGCTGAAAAAATGCACATTGGTAAAACAAAAAAGCTACGGCTACTGTTTGTTGAAATCACATACTTACTTTAAATGCATAATAGACGGCTAGATTTAGAGTTCTGCGGCCAAAGGGGTGCGTTAGCTATGCGTGCTTTTTTTTCGCCGCACCTTTTAAATACCGCTGGTATTTAGAGTTCACAGAAGGGCTGCGTTAGGCTCCAAAAAAGGAGCGTAGAGCATAATTTACCGCCACTGCAACTCTCGATACCAGCGGTGCTTACGGACGCGGCCAGCTTCAAAAACGTGCTCGTGCACGATTCCCCCATAGGAAACAATGGGGCAGTTTGAGCTGAAAAAAAAACTAACACCTGCAAAAAAGCAGCGTTCAGCTCCTAACGCAGCCCCATTGTTTCCTATGGGAAAACACTTCCTATGTCTGCACCTAACACCCTAACATGTACCCCGAGTCTAAACACCCCTAACCTTACACTTATTAACCCCTAATCTGCCACCCCCGCTATCGCTGACACCTGCATATTATTATTAACCCCTAATCTGCCGCTCCGTACACCGCCGCAACCTACATTATCCCTATGTACCCCTAATCTGCTGCCCCTAACATCGCCGACCCCTATATTATATTTATTAACCCCTAATCTGCCGCCCCAACGTCGCTGCCACCTACCTACAATTATTAACCCCTAATCTGCCGATCGGACCTCGCCGCTACTATAATAAATGTATTAACCCCTAAAGCTAAGTCTAATCATAACCCTAACACCCCCCTAAGTTAAATATAATTTTATTCTAACGAAATAAATTAACTCTTATTAAATAAATTATTCCTATTTAAAGCTAAATACTTACCTGTAAAATAAACCCTAATATAGCTACAATATAAATTATAATTATATTGTAGCTATTTTAGGATTTATATTTATTTTACAGGCAACTTTGTAATTATTTTAACCAGGTACAATAGCTATTAAATAGTTAATAACTATTTAATAGTTACCTAGTTAAAATAATTACAAAATTACCTGTAAAATAAATCCTAACCTAAGTTACAATTAAACCTAACACTACACTAGCAATAAATTAATTAAATAAAATACCTACAATTATCTACAATTAAACCTAACACTACACTATCAATAAATAAATTACATACAAATACCTACAAATAAATACAATTAAATAAACTAACTAAAGTACAAAAAATAAAAAAGAACTAAGTTACAAAAAATAAAAAAATATTTACAAACATTAGAAAAATATTACAACAATTTTAAACTAATTACACCTACTCTAAGCCCCCTAATAAAATAACAAAGCCCCCCAAAATAAAAAAATGCCCTACCCTATTCTAAAATTAAAATAGAAAAGCTCTTTTACCTTACCAGCCCTTAAAAGGGCCATTTGCGGGGCATGCCCCAAAGAATTCAGCTCTTTTGCCTGGAGAAAAAAAACATACAATACCCCCCCCAACATTACAACCCACCACCCACATACCCCTAATCTAACCCAAACCCCCCTTAAAGCGGGGGGCTGAAGACATCCATCCTCCGGCTGAAGTCTTGATCCAAGCGGGCAGAAGAGGACATCCGGACCGGCAAACATCTTCATCCAAGCCGCATCTTCTATGTTCTTCCATCCGATGACGACCGGCTCCATCTTGAAGACCTCCAGCGCGGATCCATCCTTTTCTTCCAACGACTAGACGAATGAAGGTTCCTTTAAGGGACGTCATCCAAGATGGCGTCCCTCGAATTCCGATTAGCTGATAGGATTCTATCAGCCAATCGGAATTAAGGTAGGAAAATTCTGATTGGCTGATGGAATCAGCCAATCAGATTCAAGTTCAATCCGATTGGCTGATCCGATCAGCCAATCAGATTGAGCTCGCATTCTATTGGCTGTTCCGATCAGCCAATAGAATGCATAACCCAGATACGCGCAGCTATTCATGTGAATCTAAATCACACAAAAATTTCTCAAGGATAGACATGTTCTTGATAGAAGAGACATTAACGGCTCTAGATATTGAAACACAGATAGCGGAGATAATTTTTTCTGACCATGCAAATTAAATGCCCACAAACACACGGAAATAATATTAATACATTCCAATTCCCCAGCTATATGATAAATAACAAGCAATTTTCAAATTGGTTAAGTGGAAAATGGCAGGAATACTACTCCCTAAATAAAAGATATGTAGATAAAACAGAAGTTTTCTGGGAGGCCGGGAAAGCAGTCCTCAGAGGTGAAATTAAAGCACACATGATAAAAATTAAAAAGAAAAATAAACATAGGGAACTACAACTGGCTAACCAGCTTAAAAATATGTATAATAAATATCTAAGCCATCCAACCACACCAGCATGGAAGAGATACATTGAAGCCAAACTTGAAAGGGAAACATTTTTGCGAGATAAATGGGTCAGAGAAGATATGAAAACAAGAGCTTTCTTCCAGGGGTATCAGGGGACATCTGTGAAACACTTAGCTAAACTCATTAAGGCCAGGAAAAGCAAAAATATGATTATGCTAATTAAATCATACACAAAAAATTCGGAAATTCGCAATGAATTTTATAAATTTTATAATCAACTTTATTCAGAAGTACCGCTTAACCTAGAGGAGAAAAGTGCTTTTTGGAATCAAGTTCAATTACCACAAGTATCTCAGGATTTACTACAGCAGATTAATATACCTATTACAGAGAAAGAAGTCAAGTTGGCGATTAATAAAGCTAAAACAAACAAGGCACCTGGACCGGATGGTCTAACGGCTGAATTCTATAAAATCATAAAAGAGGACATTATACCAACCCTAACAAAATTGTATAATTCATATTACATTCATAATGAAATGAAATCACTATATTTCACAGATTCCATAATAACTTTAATACACAAAAAAAGGGAAACCTCCTGAAGATGTGGGATCATATCAACCCATATCACTACTCAATAACGATTATAAATTTTGCATGTCTATCATAGCCGACAGACTCAAGAAAGTGGTAGGCGAGATAATTCACGAAGACCAATCAGGATTTATGCCTGGAAGAAATGTAGTCCGTAACACTCGTCGGGTTCTATTAACCTTAGAACACTATTTTAATAAATTACAATATGTTAACACAAATAAAAAAACAGATTTAGCTCTACTCACAATCGATGCTGAAAAAGCATTGGATTCCATAGTATGGGATCATATGTTTACTTCACTCAGTAACTTTGGATTTTCAGGGAACTTGACCCAGTTTCTGAAACTCATCTATAATAAACCACGATCCAAAGTTACTGAGTAACTTTGGATTTTCAGGGAACTTGACCCAGTTTCTGAAACTCATCTATAATAAACCACGATCACAACTATTAATCAATGGGGAGTTAACTCAATACGTCAGACTAAATAGAGGGACAAGGCAAGGATGCCCATTGTCACCCTTGCTCTTCAACTTAGCTTTGGAACCTCTTGCGGTCAAACTAAGGAATGAAATAACCGGGATCAATCTAGGCAAACAAAGTTTAGTCGTCTCACTATATGCGGACGATATAATTTTATTCTTACAAAATACCAACTCTAGTATCCCCCAAATTATGGAAATAATAAGAGGTTACAGTCAATTTTCGGGTTATAAAATTAACTCTAAAAAATCAGAAATTTTATGGATAAATAAAACAACAAAGAGCTATACAAAACACCCTTTTAAAGAAGTGGAGAATATAAACTATCTAGGAATTAGCTTAGGGAGAGATCCTAAAGATTGGTATGGTCTCAATTTTGATAAATTATTCGATAAATTCTCTACTGAAATTAAAACATGGAATATTCAATATCTTTCACTATCAGCTAAAATAATGATTCTAAAAATATTTTTTTTCCCTCTGTTACTTTTCCTATTACAAAATTTACCTCTATTTATTACAAAGAGAGATATAAATAGATTTAACAGAATATGTGCAAGATTTATATGGGGGGGAAAAAAGACATGGTATGTCAATTGAGAAACTCATACAACTAAAAAAATTTGGCGGACTAGCACTCCCCAATATTCAATTATATAACTGGGCAACATTAATTAAGTTTGGAATAGACTGGATAACGGAAGCTAACTATGTAACATATTATGGACTAGAGTCAGAAATTTTAAAACCTTTTAATTTGAAATCTATTCTCCACCAACCTTATAACAGACTACCAAGCAATATATCTCAGATGAGTACCTTTGCAAATATAATAAAAGCCTGGCAGAAATACCTGACGACATTGGGATACTCCTATCAGATATCTAAATATCTACCAATTATAGGCACTGTGGATTTTAGTCCAGGAATAGAAAGTTAGGTATTCAGTAGATGGAGAAATAAGGGTTTGATACACATAGTTCAGATAAACAAAGAGGGGTCAGGTGCAACATATTCATTTCAGGATTTAACTCATGCATATAACCTCTTATCTAGGGACTTTTATGCATATTTACAAATACGGAACTATTTCAATCAAATAACATCCCTGACTGACCCTGACTGGAATAAAGCAGAAGTAGACTCAGGGATTAAACTTTATAAAGCTGGTAAACGTTCTATCTCATACTGGTATAAAGCCTTATTAACCAAAATGGGATTAAAACATATAAACAAACTTAAAGACAACTTAACTCAATATTTACCAACAATCCAAACAATACAAATTCAAAATAGTATAGAATTGTCCGAGAAAGCCACCTCATTTATCAGTTGGAGAGAAACGCAAGTAAAAGTAATCAATAATTTCTATTTGACCCCATTTAGAAAAAGTAAATGGGCAAAAGGAAAAAATCTGGATAATTGCTGCAAATGTAATAAGGAGAAGGCTGACTTGCTACATTGCTTATGGGCTTGTCCAAAAATCAAACAATTTTGGAATAAAATAAATTTTTGGTTAAATAAATTTTTAAGTGTAAACTTTAAAATTATACCACTTCATGTCTTTCTCTTAAGTAATGACAAGATAGAAACTAGACAACTGTGTCTGATAAATATAGCAATACTCACGGCACGTACATTAATTTTTAAGAAATGGAGGTCCCCTGGTGCCCCTGGAATGGCTGAATTCTCCAATTCGGTGAAACAACAAATGTGTGTCGAATTACAAGATTTGAAACCAACTTCAGAAAAACAACTTAGATACTTTTTTGCGAAATGGAACACTGTTATTTCATCCTTGCCATGCTCTATACAATCTCAATTCATAACTCCACTAGTTAATACACTACCCTTTATGACTTTAATAGTAGAAGGAGCTTTGCCTGATTTTTGGCTTCATGCCAGACCTGACTGAGGGAGGTTGGGGAACACAAGATAACTAGTTTCATCATAGTAAAGGCTGATATATACACAGAGACTAGGTGCTTCCTTGATTCGAACTAAGTACAACTTTGGATATAAGATCTGATTGTGAAGGGAACGACAATATCTAGCTGCACAAGATTAAAAGAATTATAAGAAGCTAGGAAAAGCGGGCTAGATAGGATAAGTCAATCAGCAAATACAAAAGTCAATGCTCTCTGAAAATTTCAAAGATTAAAATTGATAATTCTTGATAATAATGACCTTGGAGTAACTTATCATGGCCTTCATCTGCTTGCTGAAAACTAATACAAAAGAAGTACAGGTAGCCCTCAGTTTACGCCGGGGTTAGGTTCCAGAAGGAATGGTTGTAAATCAAAACTGTTGTAAATTGAAACCCAGTTTATAATGTAAGTCAATGGGAAGTGAGGGAGATAGGTTCCAGGCCCCTCTCAAAACTGTCATAAGTAACACCTAATACATTATTTTTAAAACTTTGAAATGAAGACTTTAAATGCTAAACAGCATTATAAACCTAATACAATAATCACACAACTCAGAATATATAATTAAACTAAGTTAAATGAACAAAAACATTTGCTAAACAGCATTATAAACCTAATAAAATAATCACACAACACAGACTTCACTTGCATTTTTCTGCAAACAGTTCTTTCCATGCATTCCGATCTGGACTGATTTATAGACAGGAAGATCTTGTTCCTTTGAAATCTGCTCAATAGCTCAGGTCTGGTTAAACTGAATAATTTCAGCTTGCTTGGCTTTGCTGCAACACAAGCGGACAGCTCTACCTACTGGCTATTTTAATAAATGCACTGCTTCTCAATGCTTTTCAATAGCAGTCACATGACTGGAAAAAAAGGTTGTTATTCTGAAACGGTGTAAATTGAACCGTTGTAAAATGAGGGCCACCTGTAGTACTATAAGCATAGTGTGATAGAGAATGTGTGACTAACTATTGTGTTGAACTCACCTACATCGATGTATTGATATAATAACATATATAATATATAATATAATACTATGAAGAGAATAGTTATTGGTTTTCGTTACAGAAAATTTATATTGGGTGTTAAGGAACCTGGGAGGGGCTAGACAGAATAGGATAGAGCAAAGATTTAAATCAAAATTGTATGGTTGAAAACATAGGGGAAAACTTCCTCATTATTTATGTTCCTTGTCTTTCTTTATTGTTTTTGTTGATTGTTTGACTGGTTTGAGTTTTGTTTTTTTTCTCGCTCTTTCTTGATTATATTCATGCTGTCATTTATCTTTTGAAAATCAATAAAAAAAGATATAAAAAAAAAAAAAAACAAGACTACTCATCAAGTTTGTCTGATAGTAGAATATTCCATGAACATTATATATATATATAAAACAACAAATGTTAGGAGAGAGGACTTAATGAACATACATAATTGATTGGAATCTTAATACTGATTCCAATTCCTTGAAATATGGTGCAGACCCTCAATATAGAAATATGTGCAAAAAGAAAGAGCTAACAGGGTTTTGAGAAATCCTGTATAAAAGCGAGGGGATACGGCACTCTTTTAAACAAATTTATTAAATTGATAAAAAAAGGATGCATTGTGTGTGAAACATATACACACAACCGCATATAAAAACCTGTGTACAAAAATGCTAGTCCAGCAAACATTAACCAATTCAATAATATCACATAGCCTAAGCACAGAAGTAGTGAAACAATATACACTATACAGTAAAAAAAACAAGTGTATGCAAGTATGCCAATCAGAGTTTTCCAACTTGAAACATATGTATCACAAGAGCAAGTTCATTAAAAAAGTTACTGTAGCGATTATCAAACATTGGTAAGTCTTGGTGATGAGAAAGAAAAGTTAGAACATAGCTGATAGTGATTAATCATAGCTAGTTAGGCTGAGAGATCATCTGGACAAACCGCTATGCAGACTTCAGAGCAAATAGAGACTAAGATACACTTTTACCATCTCGTGCATCCCAGCACTTCTGCTCCTGATTTCATTGGTCAGCCTGTGTCTGTGCCTTTGCCTTGTCAACGTCACAATGAGGAATCCGTGTCTGTGTGTGTTCAGTTTAACGCCAATCACCTGCGCCGAGCTGCATGTTTCCAGAGGACAGCGATTCCATATGTATGGAGAGGACCCCGGCTTAGGGGCCATCTGCAGCTGCCTGTATCCTGTTCTCTTTAGCCACCTCCAATTTCTCCAGGTAGACGTGATTGCTTCTGTGTCACCTTCTCCTACTGTGATTGATGTTAAAGGGCTAGTTGAACTGTAATGCAGCTACAGATATCCGTGATGGCACACATCATAAAGTATATAGCATGAAAGTGTCTCTCTCTTTTATCAGCATATTTCAAGTAAACATGGCTGGTGTATGGTTGTTCAAATAGCAAAATGTACAGTAATGGTTAGGAGCTTGCCAACACATGTTTCTCCCCCATGTGTTCCTACAAACAGGGGCTTCGTCAGGGCTAATTTGGGTGGTACAGGTGCTTTCATTTATACCTGTATGCCTCGCATTCTTTTGTGACATCATACTTTGCACTCAGTGTACTGCATGATGTCTACCAAGTGTAAAAACTTACCTAAAATAATTAACAGCTATTTACAGGCTTTATAGAAATGTGTACAAAAAAGGCGCTTACTCTATCATGAAGATTTATAAGAAATGTACTGTATGTTACAAGAGGCATTTTGTACATAATTCTCCTTTAAAACCTATTCCAGTATATACATCAAATAGATACATAGAACCTTTACATACTAAGGGATTGTTTTACCTTATTCTCATACTTAAGTTTAGTGGATGACATTTAAGCTCAAATAGGCCCTTTTTATAGGAAAGAGGCAAATTCCAATATTTCATTTAATCCTCTAGGGCCCCTAGTTTTTAAAGTGAAAATCCAGTGAGTCTCTTTCTGCAGAACAATATAATTGTTTCATCCTCTGCCATTTGTGATTCCCTTACCTATTGCCATAATTTTTAGGGAAGAGGTATTAGACTGGTGATATGTGGCAAAGTGTCTAGCTATTGAGGTGTCTCCACTGTTCACAATGTCATTTGTGTTCTTGGATTCGATCTTTCAAAACCCTTTTAGTTTTCTCCACATAGAATCTGGGGCATGAGCAATGAAGTAGGTATACTACCCCTATAGAACTGCAATTCAAAGAGTATTGGACATTAAACTCCCTATCTCCTCCTGCAGAGAATTTCTTTGATGTTTCCATAAATGGAAAATAGACACATTGTCCACATGGATAATTTTCTTTAAAGGGGCAGTCTAGTATAAATTAAACTTTCATTATTCAGATAGGACTTGTAATTTTAATCAACTTTCCAATTTACTTTTAGCATCAAATTTGTTTTTTTTCTCTTGGTATTCTTAGTTTAAACTAAACATAGGTAGGCTCATATGCTAATTTCTAAGCCTTTGAAGGCTGCCTCTTATCACATGCTTTTTAAATCTCTTTTCAACACAAAGAGACAGAAAGTACATGTGGGCCATATAGATAACACTGTATTCAGGCACATAAAGTTATTTAAGATCTAGCACAAAACAATGCTAAATTTAAGACAATAGATAATAAACAGTCACAGTCATGTGATCAGGGACTGGAAGAAGTTTCCTAGATACAAGGTAATCACAGAGGTAAAAAGTGTATTAATATAACTGTGCTGGTTATGCAAAACTGGGGAATGTGTAAAAAGGGATTATCTATCTTTTTAAACAATAACAATTCTATGGTAGACTGTCCCTTTAACACCCCTATCTTTCCTCAACCAATCAGCCTTAGAGGTACTCTTCTTGTACATACTTTTAACCAGTTTGTCTTTTAGATGTGGAACTTTTCAGGCTACCATAAGAGGAAAAGGGCCTACCCTCTCTTTGATTTTTTCTTCAGAAAGTAGGAGATGCCAGTGTCTTTGCAAAATCATTCTAATTGGTTCCCACTGACTGTTATAAGTGGATATGAATCTTATTTTATCATTAGATACGGAATTATCATTTTTCTTGTACAGTATCTCATCCCTTCTCTTTTTTTTTACCTTTAACATGGCATCTTCTATGCATTTTTTAGAGTAGCCTCTATTGATGAATCTCGATTTCATTACATAATTTTGAGGAAACTTCACCTGCATACAGCTGGTGAGAAAAATCAGCAAGACTAGCTTTTTTAAAATGCGTACAACATTTCACAAGACTTGTGAGAGCTACAGACATACTCTGAGAAATCCCTTGTTCAGCCCAGGGAACTCCCCTTTCCCTCCCACTTTCTGAAGCTGTGTTTTAATTTGCAATAGAGAAAATACAAAATGCAATGTAAGTTGTAAAATATATACAGAAATATACAAAATATGATCTTAATTTGTTAAAGTAACACAGACACTTTCAAAACAGTATTAGAATTTGTAAAATCATTGCTGGATTTAAATCTAAATGTATTAATATATAAAATAGAAAGTGAAAAGCTTAATCGTAATAATACTGAAAAGACCCAATCTGAAGTGTAAAGTAATATAAAATGCAATACACAAAGTGTAAATGTAACAAAACTCTCATATTATGTGTTATGTTGCTTTGGGCTTGTCTATTCTTCACATACAGAAATGAAAGATATCTCGCAGTGCTGGAGAGTTCCGCCCTTTTTCTTTTAGCATTCAATGAGTTCAGCCCCTGTGAAGTCTGCACTAAATTTCTTTACAAGCAGGAGAATCTTTGATCATTAGGCCCTTGGTGTGAAGCTTTGTAGCAACCTTTTATAACAACCTACCTCCGTTTTTTGCTACCTAGAAACTTCCCTTTATGAAGTTTAGTTTATTTATATTTTTTACTTACATATTTGAGGTATGTCTAAGGAAGGCATAATACTTACTCTTAAATCACTGATAGCTTAATAATTAATCTGCAATCTTTCTATCTATCTATCTACCATCAATCTATATATAATCTATCTATCATCTATCTATCATCTATCTATCATCTATCTATCATCTATCTATCATCTATATATCATCTATCTATCATCTATCTATCATCTATCTATTATCTATCTATCAAAATATATATTCAGTTAATGAACCCATTTTCTCCTGGGCCAAAGATCAGAGCTGAAAGAATCTATTAGGAATAGACTATCTTCTTGGTAACCTCAGTTAGAAGTTACAATCTCATTTTTGCTTGAAACAGAGTAAAGGAAAAAAGGTCAGAATCATTGTTCTTATTTTCTATCTATATTAAGACTAAGCAAAATAGCCTGCAGCTTTAGAAAAAAACTCATGCTGGAACTTTTCCCACATCTATAGTTCCAGTAAGAAAGGTTACACATGATCTAGCTATGTATGTAAAAGCTTTGAATCAGACACTCTGGCAGAAGCACGGAGGGCAATTTCACAAGACTTGTCTTTGAAAATAAAACTACAAATAGTTTACAGAAATATGAGCTGTGCAATAAATCTTAAGCCGCCACTCTGAGATATAAACAAAATGTGTGCAATAAGCAGACCAATGACAATCAGACAATGACAATCAGACTTCAGTCTCCGATAAATACATTTTTCTGTAGTTTGGAAATAAAAAAATAGGAGCTACAACTTGGTAAAAAAACAAACAAAAAAAAAGGATAAATAATGACACTGATATGGATTTCCTTGGATAATTTAATGAAAACTAGAAATGGTAAAACTTCTAACAATTGATAAAGAACTGTTTAAAGGCACATGGTAGTTAAAGGGACAGTCTACTTGAAAATTTGTATTATTTCAAAAGATACATAATCCCTTTATTACCCATTCTCCAGTTTTGCATAACAAACATTGCAATATTAATACACGTTTTACCTCTGTGATTACCTTGTATCTAATAGGAATGGACGAATGTTTCTAAAAATTCGAAATTTAAAATTAATTTTGATACATTCGTTCAAATCGAATTTCGAATGTTCATATAACATTCTATTTTCGAATTTTCGTTGTAAAATTTTTCAATAACAATCGAAAATATTCGTTCAAATTATAGAATGTTTAGCTTTGTATTTTATATCACATTCAATTTTGAAATGTAATATTCAAATTTGAATGTCACATTTGAATGTATTTCTAGTCTAATACTGTGTTTTATAAATGTAATATTCAAATTCGAATGTCACATTCAAATTCAAATGTTACATTCAAATTCAAAATAGTATTCCTAGTCTACAACTGTGTTGTATAAATGTAATATTCAAATTTGAATGTCACATTCGAATTTGAATGTAGCATTCAAATTCAAAATGTATTGCTAGTCTAATACTGTGTTGTATAAATGTAATATTCAAATTCGAATGTCACATTTGAATTCAAATGTAGCATTCAAATTCAAAATAGTATTTCTAGTCTACAACTGTGTTTTATAAATGTTATATTCGAATTAGAATGTCACATTCGAATTTGAATGTAACATTCGAAAACTGTAAATAACATTTGATAATAGAATTTTTATGAATATTCGTTCTTATAAACATTCGATTACGTAAATGGAATTTCTATAATAACATTCGTTCTAACATTCAAATTCGAATATAAACACATTTGCCCATCCCTAGTATCTAAACCTCTGCAGACCGCCCCCTTATCGCAGTGCTTTTTACAAACTTGCATTTTAGCCAATTTGTGCTGGTTCATGCATAACTCCACAGTAGTGAGCACAATGTTATCTATATGGCACACACACTAGCACTATCTGGCTGTGAAAAGCAAATAAAAACAAAATTTATGCTTACCTGATAAATTTATTTCTCACTTTTTGGCCTCCCCGGCAGACTCGTAATTCTGGCGCTATGGAAGTCCCATTGAAAAAAGACTTACGCAATTTGCGTTATGGTAAAAAAAAGTATGCAGTACAGAAATACCTGCAAGTCTCGTAATAGCAGCGGTAGTGAAAAAGAGCCTTAACGCTGCTTTTTTCACTCATAACGCAAAACTCGTAATCTAGCCGATAGATTTTAGTTGGTTGTGATAGCTAATTTCAGTTATGAATAGTTTTTGCAAAATACTTGCTTTACCAAAAATATTTCTAGAGAGAGTTACCACTGTTTGAGGAGTGTTATGCTGCAAAAGTACTATGAACTAGCATCAAATACAAAATGTGCATTTCTCTTGTAAGGTGTATCCAGTCCACGGACTCATCCATTACTCGTGGGATATTCTCCTTCCCAACAGGAAGCTGCAAGAGGATCACCCACAGCAGAGCTGTCTATATAGCTCTCCCCTAACTGCCACCTTCAGTCATTCGACCGAAGACAAGCAAGAGAAAGGAGAAACTATAGGGTGCAGTGGTGACTGTAGTTTAAAAATAAAAAACACCTGCCTTAAAATGACAGGGAGGGCCGTGGACTGGATACACCACATGAGAAAGAAATTTATCAGGTAAGCATAAATTTTGTTTTCTCTTGTAAGGTGGTATCCAGTTCACAGGTTCATCCATTACTTGTGGGATACCAATACCAAAGCTTTAGGACACGGATGAAGGGAGGGACAAGGCAGGAACTTAAATGGAAGGCACCACTGCCTGCAAGACCTTTCTCCCAAAAATAGCCTCCGAGGAAGCAAAAGTATCAAATTTGTAGAATTTAGAAAAAGTATGAAGCGAAGACCAAGTCGCCGCCTTACAAATCTGTTCAACAGAGGCCTCATTTTTAAAAGCCCATGTGGAAGCTACCACTCTAGTGGAATGAGCTGTAATTCTTTCAGGAGGCTGCTGGCCAGCAGTCTCATAAACTAAACGGATTATGCTTCTTAGCCAAAAAGAAAGAGAAGATGCCGAAGCCTTTTGGCCTCTCCTCTATCCAGAGTAGACAACAAACAATGCAGATGTTTGAAGAAAATCCTTAGTAGCTTGTAAATAAAATTTAAAGCACGAACCACGTCAAGATTGTGTAATAGACGTTCCTTCTTTGAAGAAGGATTAGGACACAGTGACGGAACTACAATCTCCCTGATTGATATTCTTATTAGATACCACCTTAGGAAGAAATCCAGGTTTGGTACGCAACACTACCTTATCTGCATGGAAGATCAGATAAGGGGAATCACACTGTAAGGCAGATAACTCTGAAACTCTTCGAGCCGAAGAGATAGCTACCAAAAACAGAACTTTCCAAGATAAAAGCTTGATATCTATGGAATGCAGAGGTTCAAACGAAACCCCTTGAAGAACTTTAAGAACTAAATTTTAACTCCATGGCGGAGCAACAGGTTTAAACACAGGCTTGATTCTAACTAAAGCCTGACAAAACGTCTGAACGTCTGGAACATCTGCCAGACGCTTGTGCAAAAGAATAGACAGAGCAGAAATCTGTCCCTTTAAGGAACTAGCTGACAATCCCTTCTCCAATCCTTCTTGGAGAAAGATAATATCCTGGAATCCTGACTTTACTCCATGAGTAACCCTTGGATTCACACCAATGAAGATATTTACACCATATCTTATGATAGATTTTCCTGGTGACAGGCTTTCGAGCCTGAATTAAGGTATCAATGACCGACTCGGAGAAACCACGCTTTTGATAAAATCAAGCGTTCAATCTCCAAGCAGTCAGACGCAGAGAAATTAGATTTGGATGGTTGAAAGGACCTTGAAGTAGAAGGTCCTGCCTCAGCGGCAGAGTCCATGGTGGAAGGGATGACATGTCCACCAGATCTGCATACCAAGTCCTGCATGGCCACGCAGGTGCTATCAAAATCACTGAAGCTCTCTCCTGCTTGATCTTGGCAATCAGATGAGGGAGCAGAGGAAACTGTGGTAACACATAAGCCAGGTTGAAAGACCAAGGCGCTGCTAGAGCATCTATCAGCGCTGCCTTGGGATCCCTGGACCTGGATCCCGTAACAAGGAAGCTTGGCGTTCTGACGAGACGCCATGAGATCCAGTTCTGGTTTGCCCCAAAGTTGAATCATCTGTGCAAACACCTCCGGATGGAGTTCCCACTCCCCCTGATGAAAAGTCTGTCGACTTAGAAAATCCGCCTCCCAGTTCTCTACTCCTGGGATATGGATAGCTGATAGATGGCAAGAGTGAACCTCTGCCCATAGAATTATCTTTGAAACCTCCAACATTGCTAGGGAACTCCTTGTTCCCCCTGATGGTTGATGTAGGCTACAGTCGTGATATGTCCGACTGAAATCTGATGAACGCTGCTAGCTGAGGCCAAGCTGAAGAGCATTGAATATCGCTCTCAGTTCCAGAATGTTTATTGGAAGGAGTGCCTCCTCCTGAGTCCACGAACCCTGAGCCTTCAGGGAGTTCCAGACTGCACCCCAGCCCAGAAGGCTGGCATCTGTAGTTACTATAGTCTATTCTGGCCTGCGGAAAGGTCATACCCTTGGACAGATGGACCCGAGATAGCCACCAGAGAAGAGAATCCCTGGTCTCTTGATCCAGATTTAGTAGAGGGGACAAATCTGTGTAATCCCCATTCCACTGATTGAGCATGCAGAGTTGCAGCGGTCTGAGATGTAGGCGGGCAAACGGCACTATGTCCATTGCCGCTACCATTAAGGCCGATTACTTCCATACACTGAGCCACTGACGGCTGAGAAGTGAATGAAGAGCACGGCAGGAATTTAGAAGTTTTGATAACCTGACCTCTGTCAGTAAATCTTCATTTCTACAGAATCTATCAGAGTTCCTAGGAAGGAAACTCTTGTGAGAGGGGATAGAGAACTCTTTTTCTTCGTTCACCTTCCACCCATGCGACCTCAGAAATGCCAGAACAATGTCCGTATGGGACCTGGCGATTTGAAAATTTGACGCCTGTATCAGAATGTCGTCTAGGTAAGGGGCCACTGCTATGCCCCGCGGCCTTAGGACGCCAGTAGTGACCCCAGAACCTTCGTAAAGATTCTTGGTGCCGTAGCTAACCCAAAGGGAAGAGCCACAAACTGGTAATGCCTGTCTAGGAAGGCGAACCTGAGGAACTGATGATGATCTCTGTGAATCGGAATGTGGAGATAAGCATCCTTTAAGTCCACGGTAGTCATATATTAACCCTCCTGGATCATAAGAGGATGGTTCGGATAGTCTCCATCTTGAAGGATGGGACCCTGAGAAATTTGCTTAGGATCTTGAGATCCAAGATTGGTCTGAAAGTTCCCTCTTTTTTGGGAACTATAAACAGATTTGAATAGAAGCCCTGCCCTGTTCCTCCTCTGGAACTGGGTGGATCACTCCCATAACCAGCAGGTCTTGAACACAACGTAAGAATGCCTCTCTCTTTATCTGGTTTACAGATAATTGTGAGAGATGAAATCTCCCCTTTGGAGATGAAGCTTTGAAGTCCAGAAGATATCCCTGGGAAACAATCTCTAATGCCCAGGGATCCTGGACGTCTCTTGCCCAAGCCTGGGCGAAGAGAGAGAGTCTGCCCCCCACTAGATCCGGTCCCGGATCGGGGGGCTACTCCTTCATGCTGTCTTACAGGCAGCCGCAGGTTTCTTGGCCTGCTTCCCATTGTTCCAAGCCTGGTTAGGTCTCCAGACTGGTTTGGACTGGGCGAAATTTCCCTCTTGTTTTGCATTAGAGGAAACTGAAGCTGCGCCACTCTTGAAATTTCGAAAGGAACGAAAATTATTCTGTTTGGTCCTTAACTTATTGGACCTATCCTGAGGAAGGGCGTGACCTTTTCCTCCAGTAATATCAGAAATGATCTCCTTCAGACCGGGCCCGAATAGGGTCTGTCCCTTGAAGGGGATGTTAGTCTTTGAAGTAATGTCTGCTGACCAGGACTTAAGCCATAGCGCGCTACGCGCCAAAATGGTAAAACCTGAATTCTTAGCCGTTAGCTTGGCTAAATGAAAAATGGCGTCAGAAATAAAGGAGTTAGTTAACTTAAGAGATTTAATCCTGTCTAGAATATCATCTAACGGGGTCTCCACTTGTAGAGCCTCCTCAAGAGACTCAAACCAAAAAGCCGCTGCAGCAGTAACTGGGGCAATGCATGCAAGAGGCTGGAGAATAAAACCTTGCTGTATAAAATTTTTCTTAAGGAGACCCTCCAATTTTTTATCCATAGGATCTAGGAAAGCACAACTGTCCTCGACGGGGATAGTTGTACGCTTAGCTAGGGTGAAGACTGCTCCCTCCACCTTAGGAACCGTCTGCCACGAGTCCCGTATGGTGGCATCTATGGGAAACATCTTTTTAAAAGCAGGAGGGGGAGAGAACGGTACACCTGGTCTATCCCATTCCTTAGTAATAATTTCCGAAAACTTCTTAGGGACTGGAAAAACATTGGTGTAAACAGGTACTGCAAAGTATTTGTCCATTTTACACAATTGCTCTGGAACCACAATGGGGTCACAGTCATCCAGAGTCGCTAAAACCTCCCTAAGCAATAAGCGGAGGTGTTCAAGCATAAATTTAAACGCTGTCATCTCAGAATCAGACTGAAGTAACGCCTTCCCTGAGTCTGAAATGTCACCCACAGATAGAAGCTCACCTGCCTCGGCTTCTGAGCACTGTGAGGGTATATCGGACACAGGCAATAAAGCGTCAGAAAGCTCTGTATTAATTCTAGCCCCAGAGCTGTCTCGCTTTCCTTGTAGCCCTGGCAGTTTGGAGAATACCTCTGTGAGGGTAGCATTCATAACCGCCGCCATGTCCTGTAAGGTAAAAGAATTAGACGCGCTAGATGTACTTGGTGTCACTTGAGCGGGAGTTATAGGTTCTGACACATGGGGAGAGTTAGATGGCATAATCTCCCTCTTTTCAGTCAGAGAATACCCTGGAGATAAATCTTTAAGCGCCATAATATGGTCTTTATAGTTTATAGAAATTTCAGTACATTTGGTACACATTCTAAGAGGGGGTTCCACAATGGCTTCCAAACATATTGAACAAGGAGTTTCCTCTATGTCAGACATGTTTAACAGACTAGTAATGAGACCAGCAAGCTTTGAAAACACTTTAATTAAATTGTGAAAAAGCAGAATATAAAAAAACGGTATACTGTGCCTTTTACGGGAAAAAAACAAACCAAAAAAAACTGCAAACAGTGAAAAAAGCAGTTAACTCTATGAAATTTTTATACAGTGTATATAATAGACTAAAATAGCATTGTCAACCCCACCCAACTTGGCAAATGGATGATTAACACCTCAAGTTCAAAAACAAAGCAAAAAACCAGTAAAAAACCGTTTAAAGACAGTCACAAGCAAACTGCCACAGCTCTACTTGGCTCATACCATCCCATAAAAAAGACTTTTTGTAGGCACAAAAACCCTTTACAGAGAGCCCAATATGTCAGGGGACTCCTTCAGGGAAGCTGTGAATGTCTCAGGAAAGTAAAAACAACGTGCGCAATTAGAGCCGCGAATATAGGCCCTCTCCCACCAAGCACTCAAAGTCAGAGGGCCTTAAAAAGCTATTCCTAGGAGTAAAATAACAGCCATGTGGAAAACTAGGCCCCAAACAAAGATGTATCACCTCAGTAAAAAACGTTCTTTATATATATGCAAATGTTTTACAAGCATGATGCCAGTCATTTATTAAATCACTGCAATCAGCTTACCTTAACTATATCAGGCACTGTCAGCATTTTCTAGTTCTTATCATCCTCTAGAAATAATATACTGAATATACCTCAGGGCAGTTAAATCTGCAGGCCGTTCTCCCAGCTGAAGTTTCCTGATACTTTTCAGTTATGTGTGAGAACAGCAGTGGACCTTAGTTACAACCTGCTAAGATTATCAAAAACCTCAGGCAAATTCTTCTTCTAATTTCTGCCTGAGGTAAAAAACAGTACAACGCGGCACCGTTTTAAAAATAACAAACTTTTTATTGAAGATAAATACACTAATTCACCACATCTCTCTAGCTACTTCCCTTGTTGAGAGCTGCAAGAGAATGACTGGGGGTGGCAGTTAGGGGAGGAGCTATATAGACAGCTCTGCTGTGGGTGATCCTCTTGCAGCTTCCTGTTGGGAAGGAGAATATCCCACAAGTAATGGATGAATCCGGACTGGATACACCTTACAAGAGAAATGCACATTTTGTATTTGATGCTAGTTCATAGGACTTTTGCAGCATAACACTCCTCAAACAGTGGTAACTCTCTCTAGAAATATTTTGGTAAAGCAAGTATTTTGCAAAAACTATTCATAACTGAAATTAGCTATCACAACCAACTAAATCTATCGGCTAGATTACGAGTTTTTGCGTTATGAGTGAAAAAGCAGCGTTAAGGCTTTTTCACTACCGCTGCTATTACGAGACTTGCAGGTATTTCTGTACTGCATACTTTTTTTTTACCATAACGCAAATTGCGTAAGTCTTTTTCAATGGGACTTCCATAGCGCCAGAATTACGAGTCTGCCGGGGAGGCCAAAAGTGAGCGGCACAGCCTATACCGCCAAGATCCATACCGTAAACTGAAAGTCAGTAGTTATGGTTTTTCGCTACAAAGTTGTAAACATAAAACTCATAACTAAAGTGCTAAAAAGTACACTAACACCCATAAACTAAATATTAACCCCTAAACCCTCCCGCATCGCAAACACTAAAATAAAATTATTAACCCCTAATCTGCTGCTCCGGACATTGACACCACTATAATAAACATATTAACCCCTAAACCGCCTCACTCCCGCCTCGCAAACACTAGTTAAATAGTATTAACCACTAATCTGCTGCCCCTAACATCGCCGCCACCTACCTACACTTATTAACCCCTAATCTGCCGCCCCCAACGTCGCCGTCACTATACTAAAATTTATTAACCCCTAAACCTAAGTCTAACCCTAACACCCCCTAACTTAAATATAATTAAAATAAATCTAAATAAAACCTACTATTAATAACTAAATAATTCCTATTTAAAACTAAATACCAATAAAATAAACCCTAAGCTAGCTACAATATAACTAATAGTTACATTGTATCTAGCTAAGATTTTATTTTTATTTCACAGGCAAGTTTGAATTTATTTTAACTAGGTAAAATAGTTACTAAATAGTTATTAACTATTTACTAACTACCTAGCTAAAATAAATACAAATTTACCTGTAAAATAAAACCTAACCTGCCTTACAATAAAACCTAACCTTACACTACAATTAAATAAATTACATAATTTAAATACAATTACCTAAATTACAAACACTAAATTACACAAAATAAAAAAAGAAATTATCAGATATTTAAACTAATTACACCTAATCTAATAGCCATATCAAATAAAAAAGCCCCCCCAAAATAAAAAAATAACCCTAGCCTAAACTAAACTACCAATAGCCCTTAAAAGGGCCTTTTGCGGGGCATTGCCCCAAAGAAATCAGCTCTTTTACCAGTAAATAAAAATACAAACACCCCCCAACAGTAAAACCACCACCCACAAACCAAACCCCCCAAATTAAATCCTAACTAAAAAAACCTAAGCTCCCCATTGCCCCGAAAAGGGCATTTGGATAGGCATTGCCCTTAAAATGGCATTTAGCTACTTTTCAAGTGCCCAAACCCTAATCTAAAAATAAAACCCACCAATAAACCCTTAAAAAAACCTAACACTAACCCCTGAAGATCCACTCACAGTTTTGAAGACCGGACATCCATCCTCAATGAAGCCAGGAGAAGTCTTCATCCAAGCGGCAAGAAGTCCTCAACGCAGTCGGAAGAAGTCTTTATCCAAGCCGGCAGAAGTGGTCCTCCAGATGGGCAGAATTCTTCATCCAGACAGCATCTTCTATCTCCATCCATCCGGCGCGGCTCCATCTTCAAGACATCCGGCGCGGAGCATCCTCTTCTATCAAAGTCTTCTTGCAGAATGAAGGTTCCTTTAAATTATGTCATCCAAGATGGCGTCCCTCTAATTCCAATTGGCTGATAGAATTCTATCAGCCAATCGGAATTAAAGGTGAAAAAATCCTATTGGCTGATCCAATCAGCCAATAGGATTGAGCTTCAATCCTATTGGCTGATCCAATCAGCCAATAGGATTGAGCTTGCATTCTATTGGCTGTTCCAATCAGCCAATAGAATGTGAGCTCAATCCTATTGGCTAATTGATCAGCCAATAGGATTGAATCTCAATCCTATTGGCTGATTGCATCAGCCAATAGGATTTTTCACCTTTAATTCCAATTGGCTGATAGAATTCTATCGGCCAATCAGAATTCAAGGGACGCCATCTTAGATGACATCATTTAAAGGAACCTTCATTCTGCAAGAGGACTTCAACAGAAAAGGATGCTCCGCGCTGGATGTCTTGAAGATTGAGCCGCTCCGCGCCGGATGGATGAAGATAGAAGGTGCCGTCTGGATGAAGACTTCTGCCTGTCTGGAGGACCACTTCTTCTGCTTGGATGAAGAATTCTCCCGGCTTCGTTGAGGATGGATGTCCGGTCTTCAAAACTGTAAGTGGATCTTCAAGGGTTAGTGTTAGTTTTTCTAAGGGTTTATTGGGTGGGTTTTTATTTTTAGAATAGGGTTTGGGCACTTGAAAAAGAGCTAAATGCCATTTTAAGGGCAATGCCCATTCAAATGCCCTTTTCAGGGCAATGGGGAGCTTGTTTTTTTTTAGTTAGGATTTTATTTGGGGGGTTGGTTGTGTGGGTGGTGGGTTTTACTGTTGGGGGGTGTTTGTATTTTTTTTACAGGTAAAAGAGCTGATTTCTTTGGGCAATACCCCTCAAAAGGCCCTTTTAAGGGCTTTCGGTAGTTTAGTTTAGGCTAGGGTTTTTATTTATTTTGGGGGGGCTTTTTTATTTTGATAGGGTTATTAGATTAGGTGTAATTAGTTTAAATATCTGATAATTTATTTTTTTATTTTATGTAATTTAGTGTTTTGGTTTTTTTGTAATTTAGGTAATTGTATTTAATTTATGTAATGTATTTAATTGTAGTGTAAGGTTAGGTTTTATTGTAAGGCAGGTTAGGTTTTATTTTTACAGGTAAATTTGTATTTATTTTATCTAGGTAGTTAGTAAATAGTTAATAACTATTTAGTAACTATTCTACCTAGTTAAAATAAATACAAACTTAGCTGTAAAATAAAAATAAAACCTAAGCTAGATTCAATGTAACTATTAGTTATATTGTAGCTATCTTAGGGTTTATTTTACAGGTAAGGATTTAGTTTTAAATAGGAACTATTTAGTTCTTAAAGGTTTTATTTAGATTTATTTTAATTATATTTAAGTTAGGGGGTGTTAGGGTTAGACTTAGGTTTAGGGTTAATACATTTAGTATAGTGGCGGTGACGTTGGGGGCGGCAGATTAGGGGTTAATAAATGTAGGTAGATGGCGGCAATGTTAGGGGTGGCAGATTAGGGGTTAATAATATTTAACTAGTTTTTGTGATGCAGGAGTGCAGCGGTTTAGGGGTTAATATGTTTATTATAGTGAGAGCGATATCCGGAGCAGCAGATTAGGGGTTAATAACATTATGTAGGTGTCGGCAATGTTGAGGGCGGCAGATTAGGGGTTAATAAGTGTAAGATTAGGGGTGTTTAGACTCGGGGTTCATGTTAGGGTGTTAGGTGTAAACATAAATTTTGTTTCCCAATAGGAATCAATGGGCCTGCGTTACGGAGCTTTACGCTGCTTTTTTGCAGGTGTGTCAGGGTGCCAGGAATCAGACTGAAACGAGAAGTGCCAAAATAATCACACCTTTATTAATAGCAAAAAATAATAAAAAATCCACAAGTCAAATAACAAGCCAGGAGTCAAAACCAGAGCTGGTAGTCAGACGAGCCGAGTCAGGAGCCAAAGCGAATAGTCAGACGAGCCGGAATCAGGAACAAGGAAAACAGCAGTCAGGAACAAGCCAGGGATCAGGAACCAGGAAGGACGTCAGGCAGCCAGGTAATACACAGGAACTCTCACAAACAGGTCTGAGACAACGCAAAGGCAAAGCATACTGAACAGAGGACCTTTAAATATAAGTGATGACATCACAATTCTGAGACTGCATCCTGTCTCACATGGATGATGCACACCAGTCTGGCCATAAAAGGAAGTGCAGGAATTGAGCAGCATCCCCCACAATGCACCATAGTCAGGAAGAGAGGTGAGTAAAATGGCTGCCAGCAGCACATGGCAAACAACAGGGAAAAATCCCTGTCAAGGTATTAGGCTTTTTTTCAGCCGTCTCTCCCCATTGATGTCTATGAGGAAATCGTGCACGAGCACGTAAAACCAGCTCACCGCTGCTTTCAGCAGCGCTGGTATTGGAGTGCGGTATGGAGCTCAATTTTGCGATACGCTCTCGTTTTGACTGTTAACGCCAGGTTTTTGTAAACCTGTAATACCAGCGCTGTAGGGAAATGAGCAGTGACAATAACATGCAAGTTATTACCGCACCCCTCATAATGCAAAACTCGTAATCTAGCCGTATATTTTTAACATTATTTTATGTTATTTAAGTTTAGTATTAGATATCTTATTTTTTGGAAAAATCTTGAGTTTGTTTGCATAATCTTGGACCTGGTTTGAAGAGAAGTATATATATTTAAAATTATAAAAATAATCTAGAACTCTTTCATAATTTTGTACAAATAATTCAGATATAACATATAATTAAAAATAAAATCTAATTTATTTACGTTATCAAATTTGTTTCTTTCTCTTGGTGTCCTAGGTAGACTCAGGATTGCACACATGACTTTAGCACCCTATGAACTAGATTACAAGTTTGTGCGAATAATAAGGGGTTTATCACAGGTGTCTGTGCGTGTCGGAAGTAGCACACGTATTACAAGTTGAAAATAAACATGTTCACTCAAGTGCAATTGAATTTAACGCAACTATAGAGATCTGGTTAACTATTATGCTTGAATAAAAAGTTGCACAAAACACTTAAAAAATACATTTAAAGGTACAGTTACACTCATAACACCATCTAATAGAAATTATTGAAAAAAGATACAACGTTATAAGGAAACTAAGATATGAAAAGGGTTTTAAAATAGAGATACATACAGTACATACACATGTCTAAATATGTGTGTGTGTGGTATATATATATATTATATATATATATATATATATATATATGTTGTGTACATATGTATTTATGTATGTATTTCTGTATATATGTATTGACAGACAGATATACACATATAAACAAATAAATACATATGTACACATATATAGACATATATAATTGCATTGCAGCCCTTTGCAGTCAATTAGCTGAAAACACGTAAAATCATATTTATGCAATATTCATATTTAATAAGGTGTTTAACTGTGTAGTTACTGTAAATATTTCACATTCCAATGTTCTTTTTTTCAATATAGACTCCTATATATATCTGTATACATCTATACCTATATATAATAATATATATATATATATATATATATATATATATATATATATATATATATTTATATATATATATACACAGTATATATATATATATATATATATATTTCACACACACAAAAATGATATATATCTATATATATAATAAATATATAAATATATATATATATATAACATATTCTTCTATGTGAAGAACATAGGAATGTGAAATAATAATATTTCATGTTGGGTTAGTGCACTTGGTTAAACGTGATCAGGTGTTTTATCACCGTTTCGCACTCAAGTTAAAGTCTATGGGGGAATAAGTTAACCCAGTTGCAATATTCTAACTTCAGCTTTCTGTGTATGTTAGGTTAGCACGTGAGCAAAAACATTTTACTTTCAACTTGTAATACGTGCGGTACCCAACACGTGCAAAAAAGCTGAAGTTGCGCACAATTAACGCACATCGGAATCTATAAATAGCGCTCCACTCATAATCTATCCCTATGGCATCAGTGTTTCCAGCAATGTATAATATTGCTACAAACATTTGCAAACACTATTACCATAGATTGCTAAAGACGTGCACACTCCTCAGCTCCAGTTGCCTGTCCAGGTTTACTCTTCAACAAGGATACAAAGAGAATGAAGCAAAATGAATAACAGAAGTCTATTGGAAAGTTTTGTAAAATTGCATGCTCTAATTTAGAATTTACTGTTCCTTTAAAATCTAATTATTTTTCATGCAATTTTTTTTTACCAAATGTACATAATGCCCTTTCATATATATTTTAGAAATGTTTTGAGGTTTTTTTAATGTCCCTTTAAAGAAATACAAAATATGGCAAAACATAAGTTAATCTTGGAAACAATATCCAAGCTTTTTTATACGTGAGTCAGAAACTGATTCTACAGATCCTCTTGTGATTTCTCTATTGATCTGCATAATTAAAAGGAGTTTTACTGAATGCTCCTGGGATTTTAGTAAGTGAGAACCTGGCAGATCATCAGTCTTAACACCACACAAGGAAAAATATATTAACTGATGTCAGCATCACTAATGTACACAATGTAAATTAACCTCTTACTTTCCATATGCTTCATCTAAGCAATAGCTATTGTTTGATTAAATTCTTCTGTTTATCCACTTTTCTTATATCAATCTGCTGCTATCCATTATATTTCTTCCCACTGAAGGTACCTTCATTTTTAGGGATCATTATAGCTCTCATGCCATTTGGCTTATATAAAGTTTTATTTTAACTTGTATAATCAGCGCAACTCGACTAGTTTAAAAAGCTTAACTCTAGCAAAGTTTTTGTGATTACGAAAACGCATTTTACCACGCCTCTTTTAATCTAGCCCTTAATATATTGTGATCCATTTGCTGTTTTTGAGTGCTGAAATACAAGCACTGTAACTTATTCCCAGGTCCCCATTTCTTTCCTTAAAGGGATACTAAACACAATTGTTTTCTTTCATGATTCAGATAGAGCTTGCAATTTTAAGTAACTTTCTAATTTACTCCTATTATCAATTTTTTTGTTCTCTTGCTATCTTTATTTGAAAAAGAAGGCATCTAATCCAAGGAGCCACACAATTTTTGGTTCAGAACTCTGGACAGGACTTGTTTATTGGTTGGTGCATTTAGCCACCAATCAGCAAGCACAACCCAGGTTGTGCCCTCTCCCCCTCTCTTTTGCGCTCTCTCTCGCTCCACCTCTCTTTTGCTCTCTCTCTCCCCCTTTCTTTTGCTCTCTCTCCTCTCTTTTGCTCTCTTTCTCCCCCTCTCTTTTGCTGTCTTTCTCCCCCCTCTCTTTTCCTCTTTGCCGTCTCTTTTGCTCTTTCCTATCTCTTTTACTCCCTCTCTCCCCCCTCTCTTTTGCTTTCTCCCCCCCTCTCTTTTGCTCTCTCTCTCCCCTCTCTTTTGAGCTCTCTCTATCACCCTCTCTTTTGTGCTCTCTCACCCCCTCTCTTTTGCGCTCTCTTCCCCCCCTCTTTTGCGGTCTCTCTCCCCCTCTCTTTTGCGCTCTCTCTCCCCCCTCTCTTTTGCTCTCTCTCCCCCTCTCTCTTTCCCCTCTCTTTTGCTCTCTCTCCCCCCTCTCTTTTGCTCTCTCTCTCCCGCTCTCTTGTGCTCTCTCTCTCCCCCCTCTCTTTTGCTCTCTCTCTCCCCTCTCTCTTCCCTCTCTCTCTCTCCCCCTCTTTTGAGCTCTCTCCCCCCTTTCTTTTGCTCTCTCTTTCCTCCCTCTCTTTTGCTCTCTCTCTCTCTCTCTCTCTCCCACCTCTCTCCCCCCACCTCTCTTTTGCTCTTCCCCCCTCTCTCCCCCTCTCTTTTGCTCTCTCTTCCCCTCTTTCACTCTCTCTCCCCCTCTCTTTTGCTGTCTCTCTCCCCCCTCTCTTTGGCGCTCTCTCCCCCCTCTCTTTTGCTCTCTTCTCCCCCCTCTCTTTTGCTCTCTCCTCCTCTCTTTTTCTTTCTCCCCCTCTATTTTGCTCTCTCTTTCTCCCCCTCTCTTTTTCTTTCTCCCCCTCTCTTTTGCTCTCTCTCTCTCCCCCCTCTCTTTTTCTTTCTCCCCCTCTATTTTGCTCTCTCTCTCCCCTCTCTTTTGCTCTCTCTCTCCCCCCTCTCTTTTGCTCTCTCTTTCTTCCCTCTCTTTTGCTCTCTCTCTCTCTCCCCCTCTCTTTTGCTCTCTCTTTCTTCCCTCTCTTTTGCTCTCTCTCCCCTCTCTTTTGCTCTCTCTTTCTTCCCTCTCTTTTGCTCTCTCTCTCTCTCCCCCCCTCTCTTTTGCTCTCTCCCCCCTCTCTTTTGCTCTCTCTACCCCCTCTCTCCCCTCCCCTCTCTTTTGCTCTCTCTCCCCCCTCTCTTTTGCTCTCTCCCCCTCTCTCTCTCCCCCTCTCTTTTGCTCTCTCTCTCCCCTCTCTTTTGCCCCCTCTCCCTCTCTCTTTTGCTCTCTCTCTCTCTCTTTTGCTCTCTCTCTCTCTCTCCCCCCTCTCTTTTGCTCTCTCCTCCTCTCTTTTGCTCTCTCCCCCTCTCTCTTTTGCTCTCTCTCTCCCCCTCTCTTTTGCTCTCTCTCTCTCTCCCCTCTCTTTTGCTCTCTCTTTCTTCCCTCTATTTTGCTCTCTCTCTCTCCCCCTCTCTTTGCTCTCTCCCCTCTCTCTTTTGCTCTCTCTCCCCCGATCTCTCTCCCCCTTCTCTTTTGCTCTCTCTCCCCCCTCTCTCCCCCTCTCTCTCTCCCCCCTCTCTCTCCTCTCTTTTGCTCTCTCTCCCCCTCTTTTTTGCTCTCTATTGCCTCTATTTTGCTCTTACCCCTCTCTTTTGCTCTTTCCCCTTTATTCTGCTCTTTCTCCCTTCTCTTTTGCTCTTTCCCCTCTCTTTTGCTCTCTCTCCCCTCTTTCTCTCTCTCTTCCCCTCTCTTTCTCTCTCTCCCCCTCTCTCTCTCTCTCCCCTCTCTCTTTTGACCTGTTTCTTTTGCACGTGCACGACCACGCCCGGTCCCATCCACGCCACGCCAAGTCACGCCCGGTCACACCCACTTCCGTCCACTGTTGTCACGCTGCGGACAGCAGATCAGGTAGACTCTAAGGCCAGGTGTGTTTGTCCTCGCGCTGTCTCTACTGCTTATGATAGCTTCGGACAAACACAATTTGCGTTTTATTTTATAGGATGTATGCTTAAATGTTTATATACTGTATTTTTTAATAGATATTCCTATATATATCTATATATATCTATACATATAGTAATCATCTATGTATATAGGTATATATATAAATATATATTTGTTTAAAAAACATGATAAATATGTAGAAATATTTAATTACTAGTCCTAAACCCTGTGTACACAGGCCATTTTTTGCAGTACAGCGGTCCCACCCCTTTCTCTCTCTCTATCCCCCCTCTCTTTTGCTCTCTCTTTCTCCCCTCTCTTTTGATCTCTCTCTCTCTCTCTCTCTCCTCTCTTTTACTCTCTCTCTCCCCCTCTCTTTTGCTCTCTCTCCCCCCTCTCTTTTGCTCTCTCTCTCCCCCCTCTCTTTTGCTCTGTCTCTCCCCCCTCTCTTTTGCTCTCTTTTCCCCCCTCTCTTTTGTTCTCTCTTCCCCCTCTCTTTTGCTCTCTCTCTACCCCCTCTTTTGCTCTCTCTCTTTTGCACTCTCTCCCCTCTCTTTTGCGCTCTCTCCCCCTCTCTTTTGCGCTCTCTCCCCCTCTCTTTTGTGCTCTCTCCCTCCTCTCTTTTGTCGTCTCTCTCCCTCCTCTCTTTTGTCGTCTCTCTCCCCCCTCTCTTTTGCTGTCTCTCCCCCCTCTCTTTTGCTGTCTCTCTCCCCCTCTCTTTTGCTGTCTCTCTCTCCCCTCTCTTTTGCTGTCTCTCTCCCCCCTCTCTTTTGCTGTCTCTCTCCCCCTCTCTCTTTTGCTGTCTCTCGCCCCCTCTCTCTTTTGCTGTGTCTCTCCCCCTCTCTCATTTGCTGTTTCTCTCTCCCTCTCTCTATCCCCCTCTTCTGCTCTCTCTATCCCCCCTCTTTAGAGCTCTGTCTCTTAGAAGCTGGCCCGGTATCTGGCCCATACCACGTCTGGCCCATACCACGCCCACATCACACCAGGCCATGCCCACTCCACACCCGCCGGCCACGCCCACTCCACCACACAATGCCAGGTAAATTGGAAGGCCAGGTGTGTTTATCCTCACGCGCAGTCTCTACTGCGCATGACAGCTTCGGACAAACACACTTGGCCTTTTATTATATAGGATGAATAAATAGAACATATTCCATTATGTTAAGAACATTGAAACAAAAAATATTCATATTTTCATGTTGGGTTAGCGCAATTGCGAAAATGTGATCATGTTTGCGCAAGAGAGTGGTTCTTAGTTTTTTTTCACTTTTTTTTCTTCATTGACTTCTATGTGGGAATATGTAAACGCGCACGCGATATTGGATGTTCAGTTTTTTTGTGCTAGTTAGGTTTTTATTTTAACTTATATAATCAGCACAACTCGACTAGTTTAAAAAGCTTAACTCTAGCAAAGTTTTTGTGATTGCGAAAACGCATTTTACCACGCCAAACAATTTTTGGTTCAGTACCCTGAACAGCACTTGTTAATTGGTGGGTGCATTTAGCCCCCAATCAGCAAGCACAACCCAGGTTGTGAACCAAAAATGGTCCGGCTTCTAAACTTACATTCTTGCTTTTCAAATAAAGATAGCATGAGAATGAAGAAAATTTGATAAATGATATAGTGTAAATTAGAAAGTTGCTTAAAATTGCATGCTCTCCTGAACCCTTTTTAACACAAGTAGTGTGTATAAGAAAGTTATTTCCACAATATTTCAATACAAAATAAATGTTTTATAATATTTAACTGTAATTTTTGCAACAACATTTATATTGTTTTGCTATCTTAGTATGGTTCAGAGACAAACACCTTGAAAAGCATTTTTTTAGTATTTAATCTCTTTACTGTAGCCAGTTTAAATGAGCTCCAGTACTGATCAGAAAGTTGTGTGTAGCATGTTGCAGGGTATAAATTCGGAATCCTGCAGAACATAATCAAGCTTCTTTCATAGATAAATTAAATAGAAAGCGGTCAGAATAAATCATGAAAGTGTATTGTAAAGCATTGCTGTTATGCGTGATTATCCATTTTATGGATTATTTAATTTTGAGTTTAAATGAACATTAAAGCTAAATAAATGCTAGATAAAATGATGTATTCAAAGAAAAGATTAGTCTGAAAATAACATATTTTTTTGAAGTTTCATTAGCTGTTTAAATATTGACAAAACAAGTGTAAAGTTTTAGGGCTAGATTAAAAGTAAAGCGCTAAATTATAGCCCCCCCCCCCAACAGGCAAATTCGACTGTTTACAGGCGCGCAATAAATAACCAGCCATTACAAGCGGCTGGTTTTTGCTACCGAAAGATAACAAATTAGAGCTCAGAAAATTAATCAGAGATCAAATCTCTGATTAATTTTCTATATGTCCCCCAAATGCCCCCAAAATTAAATGGTGTATTTTGGCCAAAAAAAACATCTTTATTTTTTACACATATTACTTAAAAAAAACAGTTATAATGGGTTAAAAGTGGCAGGTGTGAGGTGTAACATATATATTTAAATCTGCTGCTCTCATTGGAACCTCTAGAAGCATGCTCTCGTGAGCGCAATGCTTCTGTGCAATGCAAACGTGATCTTACCTTCGCAGTGCACGTCACTTGTAATACCTGCGCACATTGCGTGTGCTGGTATTACTAAATTGAGTGCAAATATGGTTTTCGCAGAAGCGATATTTTGTAATCTGGCCCATAGTGTTTATAAAACAATGGGAGCTGCCATGTTGTAACGTAGGTTACCTTCTCTTCTGTGGCCAATTAAGGAACAGTTATAAATAGGTCACTAGAGAGTGCAACCAATGGCTGTGCAGAATATAACAGTGTCCTGCACACTTTCCTTTCTAGCAGGAACTGAAAAGCTCGCAATTTCAGAATGGAATTATAGGAAAGGGGACAAAATAAATAATAAAGGATATTGTAGATTTATTTATATATATGTGTGTGTGTGTGTGTGTGTGTGTGTGTTTTATCATTTTATATTAGTATTATTATTATTATTATTATTTATTATTATACTTTATTTATGAAGCACCAACATATTCATTTAGATAAAACAATGATAAAAAAAACTTGTAGGAGACAGGACAAAATTTACAAACACATGCAGGAGGAATTGAGTGCCCTATTCACATGGGAACTTACAATCTAGAAGAATTTACAATCTGTGCTAACCCTAAAGGAAGGATAGTAAGTCAGACTTATTACCCATTGCCAGGAAATATTGTCGTAGGTAAACCCCTATGTGGCACTAGGCACTCACTGAACAAGTTGCTATGGCTGGTTGAAAATCTTCCCTAAAATAAATGTCTCTCAAAACTCATTTTATTTTATTAGCTTTAAAGGGACAATAAGTATCTTGTAATTCCATTTTTTTTTACAGTCTTGCAATAAATGAACCTAGTATATGAGTTTGAAAAAATTTAATGCATTGATGTCTTGTTTGCTACTTTTTTTTTTTGTAATAGCCAAACTCCACCGACCATTTGCATTATTCGGAGGAGCCAATCCGAACATTTTACTGGAGTAGACAAGGTTAGCACCAGTCAGTATGTTAGCAAAATATTCTTTGCTTTGCAGTTCCTTTTCTGATCATTTCTGCGGAAGCCAGTTAGGACACATATGTTCAATATGTACAAAGCGTCCCTCTCAGCAGCTCAAAACACAGTCACTTGTCTAGTCCAATAAATCTGGAAGCACAAATGCGGAGATGAAGAAAGTAGTATGCACTCACCCAAGCTGGCATCTTCGTGTGGTTAGGGCAAATATAGGGGCAACGGATCGTTCACCAGAAATCTGCGAGAGTACCTCTATTCCGTCTGGGGCCCCGTGCCACCAGCCTCTTGTCAACCACTGTGGCCTCAGCTCTCTGCGGGGCAATCGTTCTGCAACCTTCCAAGCGGCATAAGCCGTCCGCGATGCTGTCAGTCACTTCTGGGTAACTGAAGGTTAGTGACGTAGACAGTGTGAAATCCTTTGTGGGTCCGGGATATGCTGAGGCTTAGCAGGGAAGGAAAGAGATAAACAGCAAATAGAAAAGAAACCCAGCAAGCCTTCCAAGCATAAAAAATTCATAGAAGTTTATTTTCATCAGGAAGACATAAAATGGTAATAAACGAAGATAACCCCTGTCAATCCAGGACAAAAAAAGAACACGGTCCTACGCGTTTCAGCAGCCCACTGCCTTAATCATGGACACTACTGAATAGTAAGAAAACAGCTTCTTAAGTACACCTGGTTCCACAGGTGCGTCAAAACCTGGATTAACAATTTAAAGGGGACATGTCAAAAAATGGATGAGGCAAGACTGACAGATAAACTCAGGGACAATATAACATATGAAAACTAAGAGGGTAAATAGGGATAACAATAGGCATATAATATAACATTAAAGAGAATACGAGTATTGGAATAATCCGAGCAAGTAACAACACAATTAGTGTCCCATATGTAAACTTAAATTATTTCTACAACAGTGTATTGTATGTAAAGCCTGCAATCATCAATTAGTGTAAAAATGAAAGGACTCCATTAACATCCAATAACGAACTATAGAAATACTCCCTATAAGGCTAAAAATGCCAACATGTAAAAACAGGGTTTAACAACCATAATTGGCCCTGCTAATCTAAAAAGGGCAATTAAGTTAGTTATCTGATGACAATGAAAGCAGGCTGCAATGAAAACCGTAATATGTGTAAAAAATACTTAGTAAAATTACTAAGCTATCATAGGGGAATGGCAAGGATGAAACATAATCCAATCAATTATATAGAGCAGCTATTGTTATCTAACCATATAAGAATTTAATGTTGGCGACACAAAAAATTAATGTCGCCATCTATGTTGAAGCCTTTCTGTCTTCTAGTCTGCAATCTGAAAATCCAAAAGGCTTCCTTATAGAGTAGTTTGGCTGATCTATCCCCCCCTCCTCTTATAGAGGGTTGAATATGATCTATCACTTGCCATTTAAATGTTACAACCGCTTTATCGTGATAGTAAATAAAGTGTCTAGCAAGGTCAGAACATTTAGTACCATTCTCTATGTTTTTAAGATGTTCTCTGATCCTGCTTCTGGCCTCTCTGGTAGTGCACCCTACATATTGCTTATTGCATTGGCTGCAATTCACTATATAAATGACGAAGGTCGAGCGGCAGTTGGTATAAGAGTCAAGGTCGTATATCTTTTGAGTAACTGATGACTGAAAATTGTGTGTAGCTCGAGTAAAGCCACAAGATATACAGTTACTATAATGGCATCTATAATGCCCCTTGACCTCCAACCAACTGCTCCTGGGCAGGGGAGATTGGTGCAGCAAACTAGGAGACAAGGTGTTACCAAGTGTGCACCCCCTCCTTGAAACAAAATTACAGCCCTGTGATACAAAGTCCTTAAGACTGTCCTCAGCTGTAAGAATAGGGAGGTGTTTTCTCACTATATCACATATGGCCCCAAACTGTGCGCTGTAGGAGGTTACAAAGAGTGGCTTAGAAGTATCAAAGTTCCTTGTCTTCCTCATTTGTGAACTATGTTCAACGAGTAATTGCTCTCTATCCACTGACAGTAAACATCCCCGCCCTAATCTCACTAATGCCCAGACTTTGGCACTAGAGACCCTCAGATGTAAGGATGATATTATCATCAAGCAGGCGGATAAGGGTGGGTGTGTTGTGGTTCAGGATAAAGCCTCCTATATACAGGAATCTAATAGACAGCTAGGGGACACCGATGTATACCAGGTGTTAAGATATAATCCTACAGATGAGTTCAGGAGGAAATTGGTGTCACTTCTTGACGATGGTATTGAGATGGGAATTTAGGATCAGAACACGGTGGAATTCTTGTATGTTTCAAATCCAATCACCTCAATTTTTCATCACCTCCCCAAGGTTCATAAATCCTTGGAGGAGGTGAAAGGTAAGTCAATTGTGGCCGGGATTGGCTCTCTTTTTGAAAATATGTCCACCTGGGTGGAGTCTTTGCTCCAACCCATAGTGTTCAAACTCCCCTCATACATCAAGGACACTAAGCACTTACTGAATTGTCTGCAGCAGATTACTTGGGATGAACGATACCAGTGGCTAACAGTTGATGTGGTGGGTCTTTATTCAGCCATCCCACACACCAGTGGTCTTGAGGCCGTAACATATATGTTGGGATAATTTTAGCAACTATGGTGATTGCCTTAAACGTTTTTTGCTGCAGACACTGGAGTTTCTGCTTTTCCATAATTTTTTTCAGTTTAGCGGTAAGTTTTATCTTCAAAGACGTGGCACGGTTATGGGGGCAAAATTTGCCCCAGCCTACGCCAACCTATTTATGGGTTGGTGGGAGGTGTGCCACGTCTTTGCAGAGAAAAATCAGTTTAAAGCTGATATTAAGCTGTACAAAAGGTATATCGATGACCTCCTGTTCATTTGGACGGGAGGTCACGATAAACTGATACAATTTGTTGACTATCTTAATACGAACAATGTAAATCTTCAATTTACATATGCTTGGGATTCTATTTCTACACCGTATCTGGATCTTCTCCTGATAGGGGATAGAGATACTCATAGAGTTAAAACTACCCTGTACCGCAAGCCTATTGCTTCAAATGCCATTTTACATGGCTGTATCAATCACCCCAAACACCCGGGCTTTGGTGTAGCAAAGGGCCAATTCATCCGTGTAAAAAGAAATTGCACGGATGAACAGGACTTTGAGAAGGAAAGCCAAATTCTAATTAATAATCTCCTTGAAAGGGTTTACAATAAAAAAGTGGTAAACCGTGCCTTGTTGGAGGTTAATCGCATGGATAGAGAGCAATTACTTGTTGAACATAGTTCACAAGTGAGGAAGACAAGGAAATTTGATACTTCTAAGCTACTCTTTGTAACCTCCTACCGCGCACAGTTTGGGGCCATATGTGATATAGTGAGAAAACACCTCCCTATTCTTACAGCTGAGGACAGTCTTAAGGACTTTGTATCACAGGGCTGTAATTTTGTTTCAAGGAGGGGGTGCACAATTGGTAACACCTTGTCTCCTAGTTTGCTGCACCAATCTCCCCTGCCCAGGAGCAGTTGGTTGGAGGCTTGTGGCTTTACTCGAGCTACACGCAATTTTCAGTCATCAGTTACTCAAAAAATATATGACCTTGACTCTTATACCAACTGCCGCTTGACCTTCGTCATTTATATGGTGTATTGCACCCAATGCAATAAGCAATATGTAGGGTGCACTACCAGAGAGGCCAGAAGCAGGATCAGAGAACATCTTAAAAACATAAAGAATGGTACTGAATGTTCTGACCTTGCTAGACACTTTATTTACTATCACAATAAAGCGGTTGTAACATTTAAATGGCAAGTGATAGATCATATTCGACCCTCTATAAAAGAGGAGGGGGGGATAGATCAGCCAAACTACTCTATAAGGAAGCCTTTTGGATTTTCAGATTGCAGACTAGAAGACTGAAAGGCTTCAACATAGATGGCGACATTAATTTTTGGTGTCGCCAACATTAAATTCTTATATGGTTAGATAACAATAGCTGCTCTATATAATTGATTAGATTTTGTTTCATCCTTGCAATTCCCCTATGATAGCTTAGTAATTTTACTAAGTATTTTTTACACATATTACGGTTTTCATTGCAGCCTGCTTTCATTGTCATCAGATAACTAACTTAATTGCCCATTTTAGATTAGCAGGGCCAATTATGGTTGTTAAACCCTGTTTTACATGTTGGCATTTTTAACCTTATATGGAGTATTTCTATAGTTTGTTACTGGATGTTAATGGAGTCCTTTCATTTTTACACTAATTGATGATTGCAGGCTTTACATACAATACACTGTTGTAAGAATAATTTAAGTTTACATATGGGACACTAATTGTGTTGTTACTTGCTCGGATTATTCCATTACTCATATTCTCTTTAATGTTATATTATATGGCTATTGTTATCCCTATTTACCCTCTTAGTTTTCATATGTTATATTGTCCCTGAGTTTATCTGTCAGTCTTGCCTCATCCATTTTTTGACATGTCCCCTTTAATTTGTTAATCCAGGTTTTGACGCACCTGTGGACCCAGGTGTACTTAAGAAGCTGTTTTCTTACTATTCAGTAGTGTCCATGATTAAGGCAGTGGGCTGCCGAAACGCATAGGACCGTGTTCTTTTTTGTCCTGGATTGACAGGGGTTATCTTCGTTTATTACTATTTTATGTCTCCCTGATGAAAATAAATTTCTATGAATTTATACGCTTGGAAGGCTTGCTGGGTTTCTTTTCTATTTGCTAGGACACATATGTAGATATAGACTTGTCAAGCCTGCCATGTGCACTTCCAATTCTCAGAATTAGCAAAATCTAAAATCTACAAGCTGTTTTCTCAGTGCTACCTATTATCCTTTTATTTGCTACAACTTTTTTACTTCTTCTGGGATCCTTAGATATATATTCCTGTATGTTTCTAATATTTAAGATAATTTTATATGCACTATTGTTTGCACATAACTATTTAAACATATAGTTTAAGGGACAGTCTTGGCAAAATTAAATGTTCATGATTCAGATAGGGCATGCAATTTTAAACAACTTTCTAATTTACTTTTATCATCAAATTTGCTTTGTTTTCTTGGTATTCTTTTTTGAAAGCTAAATCTAGGTAGGCTCATATGTTAATTGTTAAGCCACTGAAAGCTGCCTTTTTTTTTTTTTTCTTTTTGCCTTCGTTTTCATATGTGGAAAAAAACAAAACAACAAAGTTTTATTTCTGTTTAAATGGAGTGATAGCAAAAATGCTAAAAATTCTCCAGTACGTTAGGCAAGTTTTTCTCTGAAATTTACAATAGCGAAGGGGTTAATTTTGACTTCGATGTCCTTTTAATGAAAACCTAGTGTTTGCCACCCAACTGGGATTTTACTGTCGTGGTCTGTATTTTTAAGGTCCAGGTCAATACAGATAATAAAGAATGAACAAAGAAATACGTGTCTTTCTGGTGAATCTAAACTGAAATAAAGAAGAACTCAAAATATTAGCATTTTTGTTGCTGAATGATGTTGTATAATTATTTATGCAAATCTACACTAATTAGCAGGCAACTTGGAAACCTGTTGGCACATTGATTGTTGGTTTGCGGAGATCCCATTTCAAGATATTTTAGTTTTATAACATAGTGGTTTATTCCACCCTTAGTTTAATTCTACTTCATTAAAGGGACAGTAAACACAAATTGTAAACTACAAGGTTATATATTGTCATATAAAAGAATAATTTTGCAATGAAAACTGCAGCTTTATTTTGTCAAATGAGTATATTGTTTTATGTTCATTCTTTTCCCTGATTTCCCTGTCCCCCAGAACAAAAGAACCCCTGCTAACCAATCACAAACAAATATTCAGATATAGCACAAACTCTATTTGCAAATGTGCAGACTGGAATGTATTCCTTTTACAGTGATTTAGCACTGATTTAACTTGGTTACTATTATGAAGAATGATTTGCCTATTGTGATTGTTGGTGAAAAACTGATAATCCGCCTTTTAAAAGTATGTGACACCACAAAAGTATTAACCCAAGCCTCCCTGGGAGAAAGAGAAACAAACACATTTTTTAGATGTATTTTACAACAAAAGGCTGCAAAATAAATAATAAATGTATATTGCAATAATGTTTCACTTGCAGTAATGAAACATTTTATGTGTTGTTGAAATGTCAAGTTTAATTGTCCTTTAATCTTCCTTTCCTCAGCTAATTCCATAATTCATTTCCGCATTCCTAGTTTATTTTTGATACTAATTTCGTTGCCCCTAATGTATAACCACCATTTCACCTATCTCTCTGGTCATCAACCCTCTTCTTAATTGTAGTGGTACAGAATGTGCCAGTAAAAATCCCATTTACACATTTCTGTGAACCTGAAATCTTATTTTCTAGACTGGCTGCAGGTGAAAATCGCACAAGAATGTTGTGATCTACTGCTCAGCCCTTAGAGAAATAGCATTTGGACAAGATATATTTAAGTGTTTCTTTCCAAACTACAGAGAAAATAACTCATTGAGGCCGATTTACCAAATGTCTGTCGGCCCTGATCCGACACTGCGGATCAGGTCTGACAGACATCGCTGAATGCGGAGAGCAATACGCTCGCCATATTCATCATTGCACCAGCAGCTCACAAGAGCTGCTGGTGCAACGCCGCCCCCTGCAGACTCGCGGCCAATTGACCGCCAGCAGGGGGTGTCAATCAACCCGATCGTACTCGATCGGGTTGAATTGTGGTGATTCCTGTCCGCCTGCTCAGAGCAGGCGGACAGGGTTATTTAAGACTCACCAGAAACACGGGCCCTCAAGTTCCATCCGGAGCTTGATAAATGGGCCTCATTGTGTAACCAATTAACAAATCTGGACAGAAGACTTGTTTTTCCAACAGAAAACCTCTAGATACATTGTTTCCAATGCAGCTTTAAAGCTGTGTATACAGTGATGTATCGCGAAAGGGAATCTGCCTAAATGTAGATTGAAGTAAAAAAGGTGAGGCATTATGAATCTCATTTGCATATCTTACCCAGAATCCTTTGCTGTATTGGAAACAATTGATCTAGAGGTTTTCTGTGGGAAAATAAAGTCTTCTGAATTGACCAGATTTGTTAAAGGGCTACACAATTAATTATTTTCTCCATGTTTTGTGCTTAGTGGAGGATTTTAATTCACTTTTTGCCTCCCCATAATTATAAAAGTTGTTGGTATCCAAACTACTAAAGCAGAAAGGATATTATAAAGCAACTAATGAACAAAGTAGTTTAAAAACAAAATCATGATGGTTTTGTTTACATGTCCACTAAATAAGAGAATATCTTCATATAGATGTGGATACCAGCTCCTTTGTCATTTGATTGAATAACAGAATTCTAAAATTGTGAATATTTTGTTAAATGATCAATAAAAGCAACATAATTTCTATATCTTAAAGGAACATGAAACCCACATTTTTTCTTTCATGATTCAGATAGAGAATACAATTTTAAACAACATTCCAATTTACATCTGTTATCTAATTTGCTTCATTCTTTAGATATCCTTTGTTGAAGAATAGCAATGCACATGGGTGAGCCAATCACACCAGGCATCTATGTGCAACCACCAATCAGCAGCAACTGAGCCTATCTAGATATGCTTTTCAACAAATTATATCAAGAGAATGAAACAAGTTAATAAAAGTAAATTGGAAAGTTGTTTAAAATTGTATTCTCTATCTGAATCATGAAATATTTTTTTGGGTTTCATGTCCCTTTAAAGGGAAAGTAAAGTCAAAATTAAACATGCATGATACAGATAGAACATGCCATTTTAAACAACTTTTCAATTTACTTCTATTATCTAATTAATTCCCTTGGTAAAATTTGTTGAAAATGCTATACAGATGCTGAATGGTTCATAATGTAACCATTGCTTGCTTATTTTGGCACTTGCTGTAAAATTCTTCTGCCTATGCCAGCTATGTGCTTCATAGTAAGAGAGGTGATAAGTAGCGTAATGATTTGACAAGCATTAAATATACTACAGCAATTGTATTATTGCACTTCTGCTTGTATATAAGTCTGTGTTTCAACAGATAATTAAAGACAGTTTCAGAGCAACAATGCCCTACTAGGAGCTTCAAGTAGTGCATTGCTACTGCCAAGGATATGTAAATATTGGTACCCAAGAGAGCAAAGTATGTTTGATAATAGAAGGGAAGATTTTAAAATGACATACTCTATCTGTATCATGAAAGTTCTAACTTCAAATTCAGGTTGTCCATGAATGAGAAGAGGCTGAGGTTTGGACTTAGACTTGGAATACCTATTAGAAGTGACAGGTTTAAGAAGAGAAACGTGGAAAACAGGATGAGCTTTGAGAGTTCTTGGTAGTGCAACTTTATAAGCAGTAGAGCAAACTTGACCCAAGATCCGGAAAGGACCCACATAGCGAGGTCCCAATTTAGTAGAAGGTTGCTTGAGACAAAGATGACGTGTCGAAATCCAAACCTTATCTCCAGGACGGTATTTGGGAGCCCTCTTCCGTTTGAGATCGGCATAGAATTTATATCGGTTAGAAGCTTTAGAGAGGAGTAGGCGGATCTTTTACCAATGACGACATAACTTTCGAGCAGAAAGATCAGCAGCAGGATTTTCAGTAGACTGGGTGAAAAGAGGAAATGTTCTGGGTTGAAATCCAAAGGCTGCTTCAAAGGGATATGTCTTAAGAGAGGTATTTTAGCGGGTGTTATGAGCCAATTCTGCAAGAGGTAGGAGGTGAGTCCAATTGGAGTGGTGATGATCCACATAATGTCTAAGCTAAGTCTCCAAGCATTGGTTTACCCTCTCAGTTTGTCCATTGGATTGCGGGTGATGTGAAGTAGACAAAGAGATGGTAGTTCCAAAGTGTTTAGAAAGAGATCTCCAAAACCGAGAAACAAACTGTACCCCTCTATCCGAGACAATATCAAGAGGAAATCCATGTAATCTTACAATATGTTGAAGAAAAAGTTCAGAAAGGGTTTTGGCAGAGGGCAAGCCAGACAATGGGACAAAATGGGCTGACTTAGTGAATCTGTCGACAATAACCCAAACAGTGTTGTTTCCAGCTGAAAGAGGGAGGTCGGTAATAAAATCCATGGACAAATGAGTCCATGGTTGGTGAGGAATGGGCAGAGGTTGGAGCAGGCCTAAAGGAAGATGACAAGGTGTCTTCTTGGCAGCGCACTGAGTACATGCAGAAAAATAATCTTTGACATCTTGAGTTAAAGAGGGCCACCCAACGTGTTGTGTGAGGTTCTTGGAAGTGTTGCTGATACCAGGGTGTCCAGAGAGGGGACTGTCATGAGCCCAATGTAACATTTTGGAGCGGAGGCATTCAGGGATGAAGAGTAAACCAGCAGGAGGCTTGCAAGAAGAAGGGAGATCCTCTTGAGCAGTTTGTAAGTCACATAAGTAAGAAGCTGATAGCTGGGCTATGACCTCATGAGGGTGGAGAATAGTGCAAGAGTCCGGAGTATTGGAAGATTGAAATTGTCTGGAAAGAGCGTCAGCCTTTATATTTTTGTACCAGGTATGTAGGAGAGAACGTAATGAAAATGTGAGAAATATAAAGACCACCAAGCTTGCGGGAGTTTAGACGGTTGGCTGTCTGGAGATAAAGGAGGTTTTTATGGTCAGTAAGTATTGAAAAGGGTTGAGTGGTACCCTCCAACCAATGTCTCCATTCGTCCAGAGCCATTTTGATGGCCAGCAGCTCTGTGTTGCCTATATCATAATTTAATTCTGAAGAGGTAAATTTCTTGGACAATAAACAGACAGGATGAATTTTACCAGTCTCTGGTATAAGTTGGGAAAGGACTGCTCCAGCAGCTACAGAGGAAGCATCCACTTTGAGAAAGAATTGGAAATCCGGATTTGGATGACGAAGAATAGGCGCTAAAGAAAAGGCCTTTTTTAGAGAATCAAAAGCTTTGATAGCCTCTGGAGACCACTCTTTGCAATTTTGTACCTTTCTAGTGAGGGAAGTAAGGGGTGCCGTAATGGTTGCAAAACCTTTTATAAACTTCCTATAATAACTGGTGAAGCCCAGGAATCGTTGTAGAGCTTTAAGAGAATCAGGTCTTGGCCATTCACAGATGGCTGAGAGTTTGGTTGAATCCATTTCAAAACCAGACTTGGATATTACATATCCCAGGAAGAGTACAGAATTCTGGTGAAAGGAACATTTTTCCAATTTAGCAAACAGATGGTTGTCTCTCAGACGTTGAAGTACTTTCCTGATGTGGGACACATGATCTTGATAGTTTTGTGAAAAGATTAGGATATCGTCAAGGTATATTATGACAAATACATTCAAATAATCCTGAAAAATCTCATTCACAAAATGTTGGAAAAATGCATGGGCACTGCAGAGCCCAAATGGCATGACCAGATATTCATAATGCCCAAAGCGGGTGTTAAAAGCAGTTTTCTATTCATCTCCCTTGCGCATACGAATGAGGTTGTATGCACCTCGAAGATCCAATTTGGTAAAATCGTGGATCCTTGAAGATAAGTGAACAATTCAGGGATTCGAGGTAAAGGGTAGCTGTTTTTAACGGTAATTTGATTTAAACCTCTAAAATCAATACAGGGTCAAAGACCTCCATCTTTTTTCCACAAAAAAGAAACCAGCCCCTACGGGTGAAGAAGAGGGTCTAATAAACCCTCTAGCCAAATTATCCTTGATATATTCTTCCAGGGCTATATTCTCAGGTCTTGAAAGAGGATTTGTCTTGCCACGAGGTAAAGGGGCTCCAAGGAGCAGCTCAATGGGGCAATCAAAAGTACGGTGTGGAGGGAGGCATTCCGCCTCTCTTTTGGAAAAAACATCAACAATATCCTGGTAAGATGTGGGTAAGGAGTCAGAGATATCGGAAGTGAGAGCAATGGTTACTGGTACTTTAACGGGTTCATGAAGACAATTAGTCAGACATGATGAACCCCAAGAAGTGAGTTTGCCTTGTGTCCACGAAAAAGTAGGGTTGTGCAACTGGAGCCAGGGGAGACCCAAAATAATAGGGAATTTAGGAGTCGGAATGACATCAAAACTGATTGTTTCAGAATGAAGAATTCCAACAACAAACAGTAGTGGTTTGGTAGAAAACTGGATAAGTCTGGAACCCAAAGGATCACCACTGACAGTGGAGACTTTGACAGAGTGTGCTTTATAATGAAGAGGAATGCTGTGTGTGGTTACAAAAGTGGAATCTATGAACACCCACCAGCACCAGAATCAATGAGACCTGAGTATGAAGTTTACGATCTCCTAGATAAAGAGTTACTGGAACAAAGAGCTTGTTATTGAGGGAAGGGAATTCAATTTTGCTTAACTCCCTCAGTCAGGAGTTAAGCCCTGGCTTTTCTGGTCTGGTAGGACAATCCCTCAACAAATGTCCCTTAAGGCCACAGTCTAAATATAGGCCAAGTGAGCGTCTTATCAGGCGTTCGGTTTCTGTTAATTTTATGGTACCTACTTCCATTGGTTCTGTTTGATCAGTAGAGGGAGAAGCAGGAGTCACAGGGTTGGAGAAATGGGGTGCAAGACAAAATGATGAACGAGTTAAAGGCTTCCGAGTTCTCTCTCTTTATTGTTGTCGTATCTGGCATCAAGTCTGATACAAAGATTAATCAAATCTTCTAGGGATTCTGGGAGATCCTGATACACCAGCTCATCTTTGAGACGTTCAGAAAGTCCCTTACGAAAGGCTCTAAGAGCTCCCTGATTCCAAGAGGTCTCAGCTGCAAGCGTGCGGAATTCAATTGCATACTGAGCCACAGGTTGGTTTCCCTGAAGTAGGTCTAAAAGGTTTGTCAAAGACATTTGAAAATACAGACAGAAAGGAATCCACATCCTGAAGTATAGGATCATTCTTTTCCAATAAAGGGGATACCCAGGCCAGGGCTTTTCCTTTCATCAAGGATATAAGGAATGTTATCCTAAAAGAGGGAGTAGTAAACAGAGCAGGGCTGTTGTTAAAATGAAGGCGGCATTGGTTCAAAAAACCCCTACACTCTTCAGGATTTCCATCATATTTGTCAGGAAGAGGTATCCTTGGGCCTAGTAGCCCTTGTGACTGGGTTGCAGGAACTGAAGGAGGGGGTGAACCCAAAGAGGTAGGTTGGATGGTATTGGAGCAACCAGGCTTTGTAATAATGCAGTTATCTGATCCAGTTTGGAGTCCATGGATTGCAAATGTGTAGCATTGGATCCAAGCAATTGTCCCTGGTGGGCCATGGCCATGGATAACTCAGTGGGGTCCATTTATGGACCGTTTGTACTGTCAGCCGTAAGGAATCAGTACAGGATTTAACCTAACTGCTAGAGTGATAAGATAAACACACGCTAGCACACTGAGAGGAACCCAGGACGTGACCCACTCAGGAAAGAATAAAAGGTAAAAATTGTACTCACAGGTGTTGCAGGGTCACATAGCAGTCTCTGCTGAGATGAGGGGAGTACAAGGTAAAGAGACTTATGCAGGTTGAGGTATACCATAAGAGTGGTCAGATAATGCAGAGGTCAGTAACAATGTTGAACAGGCAGAGGATGATCCGTTATAGTAGTCAGGCAAAGCAATGGTCAATGTCCCTTTAATCAGATTAGAGGATAAGGCAGCAGAGTGGTCAGGCAAAGCAATGGTCAATGTCCCTTTAAGCAGGTTTGAGGATTAGGCAGTAGAGTGGTCAGGCAAAGCAATGGTCAATGTCCCTTTAAGCAGATTTGAGGATAAGGCAGCAGAGTGGTCAGGCAAAGCGATGGTCAATATCCCTTTAAGCAGGTTTGAGGATAAGGCAGCAGAGTGGTCAGGCAAGGCAAGGATCAAATATCCAGTAGGCAGTTGTAGGAATAAGGCTGCAGAGTAGTCAGGCAAGGCAAGAGTCAAATATCCAGTAGGCAGTTTTAGGAATCAGGCTGCAGAGTAGTCAGGCGAGGCAAGGGTCAAATATCCAGTAGGCAGTTTTAGGAATCAGGCTGCAGAGTAGTCAGGCAAGGCAAGGGTCAAATATCCAGTAGGCAGTATTAGGTAATAAGCCAGTGATGAGAGGAGGCTGTGACGTATGGGGGTGTGTCACAGAAGGCCGCGTCAAGTTACTAAGCAATGTGACGCGGAGAGGAGTCAGATAGAGGAGTCAGAGAGAGATCCGGGAGCCGCGGCGACACGGCGATGAATGGATTGTGACAAGTTCATTTTGACTTTTATATCTCTTTAAGCAACCAGTATGGTTAAATTATACTACTAGTATTTTGTGTGCTTGTTTTTGCGTAGATTGGAGTGGGCGGAGCTATGCAAACAATAGATGGTTGTGATTCTGCTGCAAAGTGTCCCTGGTAATTTATTTCAGATATTGATAACTATGGTATGATCCTAATGTCCACAGAGTTATGACTATCCTCTCACTTGTATTGAGAGCAGTCAAAGCTACAGTGTCTGAGGCAGTACAGGTTAACCCAAAAAATAAAATCATGATTCAGATAGAGCATGCAATTTTTAACAACTTTCCAACTGTATCTGATTATCAATTTTTCTTCATTCTTTGTTATCTTTATTTGAAAAACAAAGAATCTAAGCTTAGGAGCCGGCCCATTTTTGGTTTAGCCCCTGAGTAGCGCTTGCTGATTGGTGGCTACATTTAGCTCAATAGAAACATGTCTTACTGCTTAGGCTTCAAGCTCAGACCCCCAACCTTCTTTTTGGTAATAGTAATGCTAGGTAATATGGTACAGTCATTTTTCTAGTAGAGTTTGCTGGGTATAAGAGGAAATAAGGAATTTAAATTTAAAATTTTCATTAAAGGACCACTCAATGCAGTAGAATTGCATAATTACCAAGTGAATAATAGAAAGACAATGATTTAACACCTATTTGAAATAAGCAGAATATTTTTGTTCTGACAAATTAATTTTCCCCTCATTTTCCAGCCCCCTGTATAATGTGACAGACATCAGCCAATCACAGATTAGTATACGTATACTCTGTGAGCTTGTGCACATGCTCATTAGGATCTTGTTCCTTAAAAAGTGTGAATAGAAAAAGACTATGCAAAATTTGATAATAGAAGTTAATTGGATTGTGTCTTATAACTGTATGATCTAACTGAATCATAAAAGTTTATTTTGACTTGAATTTTTTTCATGTTTCAGATCTGTCACATAAACATTTTTTTTTTTGTTTTTTTGTTTTTTTCATTTACATATAAAAATACCAGAAACATCGAGCGATGACAAACCCGGCGTACCAAACAAGTTACACACGTAGATTTTTAATGGCATGCACATTTTTTACTCCCATAGACTAACATAGAACTGGCTTTAACAGTTGGTATCACAAAGGCAGCACATGGACTGACGTATGCAGAATGGATATAAATTACTCCATTTTCAGCTTGACCTTGTGCACAGTAAAAAAGTCCCTGGAAGGCTTAACAACCACCTAACGCATGCGCATTCACATACAGTTGAGCCGCACATATCAAGCAGTTAAACGTTTCCCAGCCACTTGATTAATCAAGGCAATATCCGCCCTATGCAAGTGTGTCAAACCAATCACAAACAGCACAACCTCTCACCTGCAGCCTTAAAACACCTGACAGACAATGCACACCCTGATTACCCACCATATTTCACTTGCAGTCAGTTTGCGTTTTGATTTATTCATTTCTTTCGGTTTCAATTTTGTGTGAATTCAACATTAAAAAAACTATTCTTTATTTTTAACATACGCGTGTAATATACTGGCGTAAATGACTGGCGACGCCAGAAATGTTTAGTTGCGCACATTTCTGAACCTCGCCAGTTTGGCCTACTTACACCAGTATATCATATGGTGGCGTGTGTTATGTGATTCACCCGATGTGCGAGGTAAACTTACGGGGGAAGTGGGTTTCAGCAGTTGTGCTGAAAATTACGCAACATATGTGATCTCGCCCTAAGTTTTAGGCAGGTGCTGTAAAGTAAGAATGTAAAGTAAGAAGGCTTTCCAAAAAAAATTAAAAAAAGTTAAAGGGACAGGAAACATTTAAAAAAAATTCTTTCATGATCCAGATAGAGCATACAATTTGCAATGCATTGCTTCCCCTTTAATAAAGGATACCAAGAGAACAGAGCAAAATTGATAACAGATGTAAATTGGAAATTGATTTAAAAATGTATTTTCTTTCTAATTAATTAGAGAAACATTTTTGGGTTTCAAGTCCCTATAATATATATTTTTTTTTTATCAGTTAACAAAATGCAAAGTGAGTGAACAGAAGACTACTCAGTCTTCCCAGGGTACATTAAAGTGTATTGAACATCACCTTGTTAACAGTTTGGCTGTTCCCCGCCCAGTTTTATTTCTCCTACACAACTTTCTGTTTCAGTTAATGATTATGTTTCAACCTACATATTCAATGGATGATCATTAGCACATGTTTGGTATAATTGTTTAATCGTGCACTTGACTATATGCCTACAAAATCCCCAACTTTCTGCAAGTGTATTTCAAATAAGTTATGCTGTTTTGAAGGCAAAGGGTGGTTACACCAAGAATTTATTTTATTTTGATTTTTCTTATATATATATATGCACATACAAGGGAAAATATCACTATAGTTTACTAGTCATGGGTTAAAAGCTACTAGCCCCGAAGGAAAACGTTAATAGTCCACTCAGTGTTAAAGATAGAAAAGCAAAAAATCTTAAAAACTTTCTGTCTCCAAGTGAACGAAGTAGACATATGAGGCCAAAAACTAAAAGGGTTCTTCCCATGTTTCGGATGTTGAGCATGTCAATACAGCAATAAAATAAAGAGTCTTATTTCAACATCAAATAATTTTGAATATGTAATTAAAGACGTGATAAGATGTCTGGATAAGGGAATCATCTATGCTATTGAATGCAAATGCAAAAAATGATACGTAGGAGAAACGACTAGAACTCTAAGGGAGCGAATAAGAGAACATATTTCGTTTATTGGAAGAGGTAATTTAGACACTTGTTTGTACAGCCATTTTAGAGAAGTTCATAAAAACAACCTAAAAGATTTTAGATACTGGGGTATTATGAAAGTTAGACCTAACTGGAGAGGAAGTGATTGGGAAAAGAAGCTACGAAGACTAGCAGCTGAATTAATTTATAAATTAGACACATTACATCCAAAAGGATTGAATTCTGAAATTGATATATCACCATTTATGTAAAAAAAAAACTGTAAGAAATAGGAGGGCAATCTATATATAGAGAAATTTTGTATATTTAAGAGCTTTTTCTATTTTCTGATACAAGGATAGGAGGTTAAAATAGTACATATGTATGCCAATTATACGTTGACACCAAAAGTAAAGTAAACCATACATATTCTGAACCGTTCTAAAATCATGGTTCTGAACCTATCATAATGTAGGACACAAGCCTAAAGGTGAACAAAATACACAAAATTAGCATTATGATACAGACTTAAATAAAATAAATTAAAATTTAAATCTAAGAATAATAGTTTGCTAAACACACAATACCCCTTAAACTGCTCTCCCAAAGCCTAGTAAGTTTTCACAATATGAATTTAAAGGGACATGCCACCCACATTTTTTCTTTTATGATTTAGAAAGATAATGCAATTTTAAACATCTTTCTAATTTACTTATATTATCTAATTTGTTTTATTCTCTTGATATTATTTGATGAAAAGCATATCTAGATATGCTCACTAGCTGCTGATTGGTTGCTGCACGTAGAAGCATTGTGTGATTGGCTCACCATGTGCATTGCTTTCTCTTCAACTAAGGATATTTAAAAAATGAAGCAAAATAAATAATGGAAGTAAATTGAAATGTTGTTTAAATTTCTATTCTCTATCTGAATCATGAAAGAAAGATTTTGGGTTTAGTGGTCCTTTAAGCTTTTATATATATATATATATATATATATATATATATATATATATATATATATATTATATATATATATATATATATATATATATATATATATATATGTACATTATACACTGTAATAAACAAAATGGAACAACATTTTTTGTGCTTTGAAGTTGTGACACCAAAAACACAAAACATAAAATATATGGATAAGGTATCTATGAGAAACAATTAAATTGGTGAGACCGAAAAATAATTGACTATAGAGACTATGATAAACAATTCCACCTTAAAGAAAAACTATAAAATTCCACCTTAACACCTAAAAGCATTGAAGATACCCCTACAGGAACAAAGTCCCCCTCTGTTAAGGGGAGAAAATTCTATACTGACGAGACACACACGGCACAGATGCCAGGACAGCATCTCATAAGTAGTGATGTCGCGAACAGTTCTGCTGCGAATAGTTCGCAGCGAACATAGCATGTTCGCGTTCGCAGCGGACGATTCGCCCCCTATTCATCATCATTGAGTAAACTTTGACCCTGTAGCTCACAGTCACAAGACACATTCCAGCCAATCAGCAGCAGACACTCCCTCCCAGACCCTCCCACCTCCTGGACAGCATCCATTTTAGATTCATTTGGAGCCTGCATTCTTAGTAAGAGGAGGGACAGTGTAGCTGCTGCTGATTTAATAGGGAAATCGATAGCTAGGTTAGTGTATTCAGTGTCCACTACAGTCCTGAAGGACTCATCTGATCTCTGCTGTAAGGACAGCACCCCCAAAAAGCCCTTTTTAGGGCTAGAACATCAGTCTTCTTTTTTTCTTTTTTTCTTTTTTCCCTGTGTAATATAATTGCAGCCTGCCTGCCAGCTCAGGCTCACAGCGTATACTGTGCCCACTTGCCCAGTGCCACCACTCATATCTGGTGTAACAGTAGTGTACATTTAAAAAAAAAAAAAAAACTTTTTTTAATTTGAAATAATAGCAGTCATTTTCCTTCACACGTGTGCGTTTGAGGTCCTGCCAAGGCACAGTGTGACACCAGTGCAAGTCATATCTGCTAAAACAGTAGTGTACATTTAAAAAAAAACAACCTTTTTTTAATTTGAAATAATAGCAGTCAGTTTACTTCACACGTGTGCGTTTCAGGTCCTGCCAGGGCACAGTGTGACACCAGTGCAAGTCATATCTGCTAAAACAGTAGTGTACATTTAAAAAAAACAAAACTTTTTTTTAATTTGAAATAATAGCAGTCAGTTTCCCTCACACGTGTGCGTTCCAGGTCCTGCCAGGGCACAGTGTCACACCAGTGCAAGTCATATCTGCTAAAACAGTAGTGTACATTTAAAAAAAAAAAAACCTTAACACTACCTGAACGATACAACATCATACCTGATGTTTTAAAGCACGTTATTTCAAACAATTTTGGAATGTTAGGTGATTTATGCCCTTTATGGATTAAAACCAGACTCTGCATCAACTATGTAATTTTCCATGGGAGTTTGCCATGTATCCCCCTCCGGCATACCACAGTCCAGGTGTTAGTCCCCTTGAAAAAACTTTTCCATCACTTTTGTGGCCAGAAAGAGTCCCTGTGAGTTTTAAAATTCGCCTGCCTATTGAAGTCTATGGCGGTTCGCCTGGTTCGCCGGTTCGCGAACATTTGCGGAAGTTCGCGAACGCAAAATTTTAGGTTTGCGACATCACTACTCATAAGGTAACAAACCTATGTCTGTTTGGAAATAGAGTGATATCTCTCTAATACCACCATGAGACATTCTTTGACTGTATTTGCTACATAGTGGTATATATTTTTCATCACTCTGATACCCAGGTTGCTACTTTGGTCTCCAACACAAATATCAGTGAATATTATTGTTACATTGTTAATGGTTTTATTGGCAACAGTGATTGTTTCATTATTTCTTTGTATTGCAATAGAGCATTACCTTGAATATAGATATATCTATTAGATATAAGCTGGATATTTCTGCTTGGGAGACGTCCCAATAGGTAAAACAATTTTTATTACTTTATGATACAATATGTATACTTGTACCACTTTATGATATCTGTTTTTAATAAATTGTTATAATTTTTACACATCCTTTATGATCCCTATTTGCAGCTTTCAGTTAGCGCTTTTCTCTAATCTTTTTGTATTTAAGATAGGAAAAAGTGACAGTGGACTACAGAACATTTCAAACCCTGTATCTAATATATATATGTGTGTGTGTGTGTGTGTGTGTGCGCGTATTATTTAATGCTAAAAAATTGCCTGATAAATACTTACCGCTTTCCTACATCACGATGTTCCTTTAAAAGACATCTGATCTCAAGCAGCCGGCTATAGAAAGACAGATGGTGGGACTAAGGTGGATAATCTATGGAAAGGTGCAGCCGTTTCCGCAAAGTTTTGAAGGGCAGAGAGAAAGAACAAAGCCCACAGGGGAAGGCAAGCTGCGGAAAAGTGAATGCTTTGCTAATTTGGAAAGAAAACTGCTAAGTGGTATTCCAGTCACAATGTCAAATCGTAAAAAGGAATAAATGTTTTCTAGAAAGATCAGCAGAAAACAAACACGTCCCGTAAGGAATTGTACAGTAACACTGAACTGCTTCTATTTTTGTAACTGGTTTGTTTTGCCCTGAAGATCTTTTCAATTCCTTGTTTTTTATTGTGGACTTTGTTTCAAGGTAAATTTATCATTACAATAAAACTTGCATCTCTTAGTTTGCACTGATGTATTTATAGATGAGAGACATTAGGGGCTCCATTTATAAAACTGAGAAAGCAGTTTTATAGATCGCTGCTTACCACCTCAAAGGTTGGGGACTTAAAACATCCCAGATGGATCCATCTGGCACTACTATCAAGCCCTGGTCTTGCACAATAGGTTGGGGCTGCACAAAAAAATTATACAATGATAACGGCAGGTGGTGAATCCTGCCTTATTTGCCCCAAATGCATATGGACATGTTCCCTGGCTGGGAACACTGTCCATTTGCTTATTAATAATAATACACCTAAGAATATGCTTCCTCAGCAAGCTCATTGATATCTACTTCTTGTCAGAGTAATCCCTCTTTAAGTTGTGAAACTATCCACCCATGAAGTGGCAGTTCTAAGAGACCCTCTGCACCCCCATGTATTACCACATGAAACACAGTTTTTTTCCTTTTTCCCATAAACAGCAAAGTTCAAATTTTTTTCTGTTATCAAATGTTCTATGTTCTCTTGGTATCTTTTGTTGAAAAGCATGGACATAAGCTCAGGAGCATGCACGTTTCTGTAGCACTTTTTGGCAGCAGTTTTGCAAGAATGTTATCCATTTACAAGAGCACTCTTACTCATTTACTGCACCCACACATATTATATACAGTTTTTCTCGCCATTAAATGGACTTTCTAAAGATATCATTATTTTCATCATAGCTTATAATTTACTATAAATATGCTGAAAAAAATGGAAAAAAACCCACTTTTTCTAACTTTGACCCCCAAAATCTGTTACAAATCTACAACCTCCAAAAAACACCCATGCTAAATAGTTTCTAAATTTTGCCCTGAGTTTAGA
>NW_026510969.1:0-114126 GCF_027579735.1 Bombina bombina
CATTATACTTATGTACCCCTAATCTGCTGCCTCTAACCCCGCCGACCCCTGTATTACATTTATTAACCCCTAACCTGCCCCCCACAACGTCGCCGCCAGCTACTTAAAATAATTAACCCCTAATCTTCCGACCGCAAAGCGCCGCCACCTACGTTATCCCTATGTACCCCTAATCTGCTACCCCTAACACCGCCGACCCCTATATTATATTTATTAACCCCTAATCTGCCCCCCTCAACGTCGCCGACACCTGCCTACACTTATTAACCCCTAATCTGCCGAGCGGACCTGAGCGCTACTATAATAAAGTTATTAACCCCTAACCCGCCTCACTAACCCTATCATAAATAGTATTAACCCCTAATCTGCCCTCCCTAACATCGCCGACACCTACCTTCAATTATTAACCCCTAATCTGACGACCGGAGCTCACCGCTATTCTAATAAATTGATTAACCCCTAAAGCTAAGTCTAACCCTAACACTAACACCCCCTAACTTAAATATAATTTACATCTAACGAAATTAATTAACTCTTATTAAATAACTTATTCCTATTTAAAGCTAAATACTTACCTGTAAAATAAATCCTAATATAGCTACAATATAAATTATAATTATATTATAGCTATTTTAGGATTAATATTTATTTTACAGGTAACTTTGTATTTATTTTAACCAGGTACAATAGCTATTAAATAGTTAAGAACTATTTAATAGTTACCTAGTTAAAATAATAACAAAATTACCTGTAAAATAAATCCTAACCTAAGATATAATTAAACCTAACACTACCCTATCAATAAATTAATTAAATAAACTACCTACAATTACCTACAATTAACCTAACACTACACTATCAATAAATTAATTAAACACAATTCCTACAAATAAATACAATTAAATAAACTAGCTAAAGTACAAAAAATAAAAAAGAACTAAGTTACAAAAAATAATAAAATATTTACAAACATAAGAAAAATATTACAACAATTTTAAACTAATTACACCTACTCTAAGCCCCCTAATAAAACAACAAAGCCCCCCAAAATAAAAAATTCCCTACCCTATTCTAAATTAAAAAAGTTACAAGCTCTTTTACCTTACCAGCCCTGAACAGGGCCCTTTGCGGGGCATGCCCCAAGGATTTCAGCTCTTTTGCCTGTAAAAAAAAACATACCATACCCCCCCCCAACATTACAACCCACCACCCACATACCCCTAATCTAACCCAAACCCCCCTTAAATAAACCTAACACTAAGCCCCTGAAGATCTTCCTACCTTGTCTTCACCATACCAGGTTCACTGATCCGTCCTGGCTCCAACATCTTCATCCAACCCAAGCGGGGGTTGGCGATCCATCATCCGGTGCTGAAGAGGTCCAGAAGAGGCTCCAAAGTCTTCCTCCTATCCGGCAAGAAGAGGACATCCGGACCGGCAAACATCTTCTCCAAGCGGCATCTTCAATCTTCTTCCATCCGGTGCGGAGCGGGTCCATCTTGAAGCAGGCGACGCGGATCCATCCTCTTCTTCCGTTGTCTCCCGACGAATGACGGTTCCTTTAAGGGACGTCATCCAAGATGGCGTCCCTCGAATTCCGATTGGCTGATAGGATTCTATCAGCCAATCGGAATTAAGGTAGGAATTTTCTGATTGGCTGATGGAATCAGCCAATCAGAATCAAGTTCAATCCGATTGGCTGATCCAATCAGCCAATCAGATTGAGCTTGCATTCTATTGGCTGTTCCGATCAGCCAATAGAATGCGAGCTCAATCTGATTGGCTGATTGGATCAGCCAATCGGATTGAACTTGATTCTGATTGGCTGATTCCATCAGCCAATCAGAAAATTCCTACCTTAATTCCGATTGGCTGATAGAATCCTATCAGCCAATCGGAATTCGAGGGACGCCATCTTGGATGACGTCCCTTAAAGGAACCGTCATTCGTCGGGAGACAACGGAAGAAGAGGATGGATCCACGTCGCCTGCTTCAAGATGGACCCGCTCCGCACCGGATGGAAGAAGATTGAAGATGCCGCTTGGAGAAGATGTTTGCCGGTCCGGATGTCCTCTTGTTGCCGGATAGGAGGAAGACTTTGGAGCCTCTTCTGGACCTCTTCAGCACCGGATGATGGATCGCCAACCCCCGCTTGGGTTGGATGAAGATGTTGGAGCCAGGACGGATCGGTGAACCTGGTATGGTGAAGACAAGGTAGGAAGATCTTCAGGGGCTTAGTGTTAGGTTTATTTAAGGGGGGTTTGGGTTAGATTAGGGGTATGTGGGTGGTGGGTTGTAATGTTGGGGGGGGGTATGGTATGTTTTTTTTTACAGGCAAAAGAGCTGAAATCCTTGGGGCATGCCCCGCAAAGGGCCCTGTTCAGGGCTGGTAAGGTAAAAGAGCTTGTAACTTTTTTAATTTAGAATAGGGTAGGGAATTTTTTATTTTGGGGGGCTTTGTTATTTTATTAGGGGGCTTAGAGTAGGTGTAATTAGTTTAAAATTGTTGTAATATTTTTCTTATGTTTGTAAATATTTTATTATTTTTTGTAACTTAGTTCTTTTTTATTTTTTGTACTTTAGCTAGTTTATTTAATTGTATTTATTTGTAGGAATTGTGTTTAATTAATTTATTGATAGTGTAGTGTTAGGTTAATTGTAGGTAATTGTAGGTAGTTTATTTAATTAATTTATTGATAGGGTAGTGTTAGGTTTAATTATATCTTAGGTTAGGATTTATTTTACAGGTAAATTTGTTATTATTTTAACTAGGTAACTATTAAATAGTTCTTAACTATTTAATAGCTATTGTACCTGGTTAAAATAATTAAAAAGTTGCCTGTAAAATAAATATTAATCCTAAAATAGCTATAATATAATTATAATTTATATTGTAGCTATATTAGGATTTATTTTACAGGTAAGTATTTAGCTTTAAATAGGAATCATTTATTTAATAAGAGTTAATTAATTTCGTTAGATAAAAATTATATTTAAGTTAGGGGGGTGTTAGTATTAGGGTTAGACTTAGCTTTAGGGGTTAATACATTTATTATAGTAGCGGTGAGGTCCGCTCAGCAGATTAGGGGTTAATAATTGAAGGTAGGTGTCGGCGATGTTAGGGAGGGCAGATTAGGGGTTAATACTATTTATGATAGGGTTAGTGAGGCGGATTAGGGGTTAATAACTTTATTATAGTAGCGCTCAGGTCCGCTCGGCAGATTAGGAGTTAATAAGTGTAGGCAGGTGTCGGCGACGTTGAGGGGGGCAGATTAGGGGTTAATAAATATAATATAGGGGTCGGCGATGTTAGGGCAGCAGATTAGGGGTACATAGGGATAACGTAGGTTGCGGCGGTTTACGGAGCGGCAGATTAGGGGTTAAAAAAAAATATGCAGGTGTCAGCGATAGCGGGGGCGGCAGATTAGGGGTTAATAAGTGTAAGGTTAGGGGTGTTTAGACTCGGGGTACATGTTAGAGTGTTAGGTGCAGACGTAGGAAGTGTTTCCCCATAGGAAACAATGGGGCTGCGTTAGGAGCTGAACGCTGCTTTTTTGCAGGTGTTAGGTTTTTTTTCAGCTCAAACAGCCCCATTGTTTCCTATGGGAGAATCGTGCACGAGCACGTTTTTGAGGCCGGCCGCGTCCGTAAGCAACTCTGGTATCGAGAGTTGCATTTGCGGTAAAAATGCTCTACGCTCCTTTTTTGGAGCCTAACGCAGCATTTGTTTGAACTCTCGATACCAGAGTTAAATTTATGGTGCGGCCAGAAAAAAGCCTGCGGAGCGTTAACAGCCCTTTTACCGCCGAACTCCAAATCTAGGCCTTGGTTGGATTGGTGTAAGTAGTTGGCAAGACGGTCTGGCACAAAAGGATGGCAGGCAGGAGGGAGATGCAATTCAAGGACACTAGGAGACTGATTACTGACAGTCTAAACAGTGATGATTGACAATTTTTGAAATACTGTTAACAGAAATATGATTGCTGACAACAATTGGCTAGATGGGCCTGGCTCACAGCAGGCTGCAAGGCAGGAGGAAAGTGCTATTTAATGGCACCAGCAAACTGACGATTCAAATCACAGCAACTATTACCAAAAATTTTAATTTTTAATTATTAGAATACTGTCCCAACAAATATGATTGGTGTAAATATTTTTTAAGTAGGCCTGGCACACAGGCTTGGAAGGCTGTAGAAAAGTGAAATTCAAAAGCACGAGCAAACTGAGTATTAAGATCATCAACAATAAAGATTTTTTTAATTTTAATTAGTAACTATACTGTGACAAAAAATTTGGATTGGTGTAAATAGTTGGCAAGACGGCCTGGCACAAAAGGATGGCAGGCAGGAGGGAGATGCAATTCAAGGACACTAGGAGACTGATTACTGACAGTCTAAACAGTGATGATTGACAATTTTTGCAATACTGTTAACAGAAATATGATTGGTGACAACAATTGGCTAGGTGGGCCTGGCTCACAGCAGGCTGCAAGGCAGGAGGAAAGTGCTATTTAATGGCACCAGCAAACTGAGGATTCAAATCACAGCAACTATTACCAAAAATTTTAATTTTTAATTATTAGAATACTGTCACAACAAATATGATTGGTGTAAATATTTTGTAAGTAGGCCTGGCACACAGGCTTGGAAGGCTGTAGAAAAGTGAAATTCAAAGGCACGAGCAAACTGAGGGTTAAGATCATCAACAATAAAGATTTTTTTAATTAGTAACTATACTGTGACAAAAAATTAGGATTGGTGTAAATAGTTGGCAAGATGGCCGGGTACAAAAGGATGGCAGGCAGGAGGGAGATGCAATTCAAGGACACTAGGAGACTGATTACTGACAGTCTAAACAGTGATGATTGACAATTTTTGCAATACTGTTAACAGAAATATGATTGGTGACAACAATTGGCTAGGTGGGCCTGGCTCACAGCAGGCTGCAAGGCAGGAGGAAAGTGCTATTCAATGGCACCAGCAAACTGAGGATTCAAATCACAGCAACTATTACCAAAAATTTTAATTTTTAATTATTAGAATACTGTCACAACAAATATGATTGGTGTAAATATTTTTTAAGTAGGCCTGGCACACAGGCTTGGAAGGCTGTAGAAAAGTGCAATTCAAAGGCACGAGCAAACTGAGGGTTAAGATCAACACTAAAAAATTTTTTTATTTAAATTAATAACTATAGTGTCTGACTGTGACAACAATTATGATTGGTGTAAATAGTTGGCTAGACGGCCTGGCACAAAAGGCTGGCAGTGGCAGGCAGGAGGTAAATGAAATTCAATGGCCCTAGGAGACTGAATATTTGCAGTCCAAAAAATTATGTTTTTTTTTTTTTTATTACTGTTACAAGAATTGTGATTGGTGCCACTAATTGGCTACTTGGGCCTGGCAGACAGGCTGGCAGATATGAGTCGTGGATGGTAGGTAGGGCAGTAATTTAACACAGTATGCTGTGTAAGTGACAAAAACACAGGACTGATAGAAAATTAAGTTACATTACACTAGCAAAATATTTTAAAATTTTAGATTTTAATATTAAAATTATGTTAAGAAGTGCAATGCACATATGACTCTATGAGTGGTCGCACTGGCTGGCTGCTACGTAGGGCAGCAATTATAACAACAGTATGCTGTGTAAGTCAGATAGACAGTTAGACACAGGCCTGATAGAAAATACAATTAGATTACACTAGCATAATGATTTAAAGACTTTTTTTTGGAAATTTTAAGAAAAAGGTTAAGCACATACATATGAGTCGTGGCTGATAGCCTTGGAAGGGCAGCTATTAAAAACAGTAGGCTATGTATGTCGGATACACACACGCCTGATAGAAAATACTATTAGATTACACTAGAAAAATGATTGAAATTATTTTTTGGGGGGGGGAATTAAAAAAAGGTTAAACACATATGAGTCGTGGCTCATAGACTAGGGAGGGCAGCAAGTAAACACAGTAGGCTCTCTATGTCAGCAAAACACACAGGCCGGATAGAAAATTAGATTTGATTACACTAGCAAACAAATTTAACCTTTTTTTTTTATATTAAAATTAATGTGAAAGAAAAATAGATATGAGTGCTGGGTGGCTGCCTGACACAGACCAATTAACCAAAAGACTGTAAAAAAAGAGGTATATTAATGCTGAGTGAGCCTGACAGACACAGGCATGATAGTAAATGTAATTAGATTACACTAGAAAAATATTTTTTTGTGTTTTTTTTTTTAAATTAAAAATAATGTTATAAACGGATATTAACACTGCTGGCTGCTGGCTGGCACAGAGCAATGAACCAGAGTATATGCTGTGTGACACTGGCCTGATAGAAAATTAAAAAAAATTACACTAGAAAAATAATTATATTTTTGGGTTAGTTAAATTTAAACTAATGTTGTTAGGGAGATATCAGTGGTGGCAGTAGTCACAGCATATGCTGTGAGCCTTAAACACACAGCTGAAAGCCAGGCAAATGCTAATAAAAAAAAAAAGAAATAAAAAAAAAAAACAGCACGAAATATAGCCCTAAAAAGGGCTTTTTGGGGTGCTGTGCTTGCAGCAGAGATGAGTGGAGTCCTTCTGGACTGTAAATACACTAGCCTAGCTATGTTTTTCCTATGAATGTCAGGAGCAAAAACATAACACGTCCTATCATTAAAAAAGCAAGGTCGTTATAAGTCTAAAATGGCGGATTCCGAGAAGCTGGGAGTGTCTGTGAGGGAGTGTCTGATGTTGATTGGCTCTAATGTGTCAGGCGGCTGTGACATAAAGGGTCAAAGTTTCCACAATGATGACACATAGGGGCGGATCGAACATCGCCATGTGTTCGCCCACAAACGCGAACAAGCTATGTTCGCTGTGAACCGCTCGCGGGCGAACAGTTCGGGACATCACTATTTACTAAGTTACGATCACATCATAACGTATATGAATTGCATATAAATATATGTTTTTAATTTGATGTTTTATTGTAATCCAACTAGTATATTTGGTGCCGGCACCCCTTGTATGTACAAACATAGGCCTAGATTTGGAGTTCGGCGGTAGCCGTCAAAACCAGCGTTAGAGGCTCCTAACGCTGGTTTTGGCCGCCCGCTGGTATTTGGAGTCAGTGATTAAAGGGTCTAACGCTCACTTTTCAGCCCCGACTTTTCCATACCGCAGATCCCCCTACGCCATTTGCGTATCCTATCTTTTCAATGGGATCTTTCTAACGCTGGTATTTAGAGTCGTTTCTGAAGTGAGCGTTAGAGCTCTAACGACAAGATTCCAGCCGCCTGAAAATAGCAGGAGTTAAGAGCTTTCTGGCTAACGCCGGTTTATAAAGCTCTTAACTACTGTACCCTAAAGTACACTAACACCCATAAACTACCTATGTACCCCTAAACCGAGCTCCCCCCACATCGCCGCCACTCTATTTAAATTTTTAACCCCTAATCTGCCGACCGCCACCTACGTTATACTTATGTACCCCTAATCTGCTGCCCCTAACCCCGCCGACCCCTATATTATATTTCTTAACCCCTAACTTGCCCCCCACAACGTCGCCGCAAGCTACTTAAAATAATTAACCCCTAATCTTCCGACCGCAAATCGCCGCCACCTACGTTATCCCTATGTACCCCTAATCTGCTACCCCTAACATCGCCGACCCCTATATTATATTTATTAACCCCTAATCTGCCCCCCTCAACGTCGCCGACACCTGCCTACACTTATTAACCCCTAATCTGCCGAGCGGACCTGAGCGCTACTATAATAAAGTTATGAACCCCTAACCCGCCTCACTAACCCTATCATAAATAGTATTAACCCCTAATCTGCCCTCCCTAACATCGCCGACACCTAACTTCAATTATTAACCCCTAATCTGCCCTCCCTAACATCGCCGACACCTAACTTCAATTATTAACCCCTAATCTGCCCTCCCTAACATCGCCGACACCTAACTTCAATTATTAACCCCTAATCTGCCGACCGGAGCTCACCGCTATTCTAATAAATGTATTAACCCCTAAAGCTAAGTCTAACCCTAACACTAACACCCCCCTAACTTAAATATAATTTTTATCTAACAAAATAAATTAACTCTTATTAAATAAATGATTCCTATTTAAAGCTAAATACTTACCTGTAAAATAAATCCTAATATAGCTACAATATAAATTATAATTATATTATAGCTATTTTAGGATTAATATTTATTTTACAGGTAACTTTGTAATTATTTTAACCAGGTACAATAGCTATTAAATAGTTAAGAACTATTTAATAGTTACCTAGTTAAAATAATAACAAAATTACCTGTAAAATAAGTCTTAACCTAAGATATAATTAAACCTAACACTACCCTATCAATAAAATAATTAAATAAACTACCTACAATTACCTACAATTAACCTAACACTACACTATCAATAAATTAATTAAACACAATTCCTACAAATAAATACAATTAAATAAACTAGATAAAGTACAAAAAATAAAAAAGATCTAAGTTACAGAAAATAAAAAAATATTTACAAACATAATAAAAATATTACAACAATTTTAAACTAATTACACCTACTCTAAGCCCCCTAATAAAATAACAAAGCCCCCCAAAATAAAAAATTCCCTACCCTATTCTAAATTAAAAAAGTTACAAGCTCTTTTACCTTACCAGCCCTGAACAGGGCCCTTTGCGGGGCATGCCCCAAGAATTTCAGCTCTTTTGCCTGTAAAAGAATAAATACAATACCCCCCCCCCCCCAACATTACAACCCACCACCCACATACCCCTAATCTAACCCAAACCCCCCTTAAATAAACCTAACACTAAGCCCCTGAAGATCTTCCTACCTTGTCTTCACCATACCAGGTTCACCGATCCGTCCTGAAGAGCTCCTCCGATGTCCTGATCCAAGCCCAAGCGGGGGCTGAAGAGGTCCATGATCCGGTCAAAGTCTTCATCCAAGCGGGGCAGAAGAGGATCTTCCATCCGATTGAAGTCATCATCCAGGCGGCATCTTCTATGGTCTTCCATCCGGAGCGAAGCGGCAGGATCCTGAAGACCTCCAGCGCAGAACATCCATCCGGACCGACGACTGAACGACGAATGACTGTTCCTTTAAGGGACGTCATCCAAGATGGCGTCCCTCGAATTCCGATTGGCTGATAGGATTCTATCAGCCAATCGGAATTAAGGTATGAATTTTCTGATTGGCTGATGGAATCAGCCAATCAGAATCAAGTTCAATCCGATTGGCTGATCCAATCAGCCAATCAGATTGAGCTCGCATTCTATTGGCTGTTCCGATCAGCCAATAGAATGCGAGCTCAATCTGATTGGCTGATTGGATCAGCCAATCGGATTGAACTTGATTCTGATTGGCTGATTCCATCAGCCAATCAGAATATTCATACCTTAATTCCGATTGGCTGATAGAATCCTATCAGCCAATCGGAATTCGAGGGACGCCATCTTGGATGACGTCCCTTAAAGGAACAGTCATTCGTCGTTCAGTCGTCGGTCCGGATGGATGTTCCGCGCTGGAGGTCTTCAGGATCCTGCCACTTCGCTCCGGATGGAAGAAGATCGAAGATGCCGCTTGGAGAAGATGTTTGCCGGTCCGGATGTCCTCTTCTTGCCGGATAGGAGGAAGACTTTGGAGCCTCTTCTGGACCTCTTCAGCACCGGATTATGGATCGCCAACCCCCGCTTGGGTTGGATGAAGATCTTGGAGCCAGGACGGATCGGTGATACCTGGATGGTGAAGACAAGGTAGGAAGATCTTCAGGGGATTAGTGTTAGGTTTATTTAAGGGGGGTTTGGGTTAGATTAGAGGTATGTGGGTGGTGGGTTGTAATGTTGGGGGGGGGTATTGTATGTTTTTTTTTACAGGCAAAAGAGCTGAACTTCTTGGGGCATGCCCCGCAAAGGGCCCTGTTCAGGGCTGGTAAGGTAAAAGAGCTTGTAACTTTTTTAATTTAGAATAGGGTAGGGAATTTTTTATTTTGGGGCTTTGTTATTTTATTAGGGGGCTTAGAGTAGGTGTAATTAGTTTAAAATTGTTGTAATATTTTTCTTATGTTTGTAAATATTTTTTTATTTTCTGTAACTTAGTTCTTTTTTATTTTTTGTACTTTAGCTAGTTTATTTAATTGTATTTATTTGTAGGAATTGTGTTTAATTAATTTATTGATAGTGTAGTGTTAGGTTAATTGTAGGTAATTGTAGGTATTTTATTTAATTAATTTATTGATAGGGTAGTGTTAGGTTTAATTATATCTTAGGTTAGTATTTATTTTACAGGTAAATTTGTTATTATTTTAACTATTTTAACTATTAAATAGTTCTTAACTATTTAATAGCTATTGTACCTGGTTAAAATAATTACAAAGTTACCTGTAAAATAAATATTAATCCTAAAATAGCTATAATATAATTATAATTTATATTGTAGCTATATTAGGATGTATTTTACAGGTAAGTATTTAGCTTTAAATAGGAATAATTTATTTAATAAGAGTTAATTAATTTCGTTAGATAAAAATTATATTTAAGTTAGGGGGGTGTTAGTGTTAGGGTTAGACTTAGCTTTAGGGGTTAATCCATTTATTAGAATAGCGGTGAGCTCCGATCGGAAGATTAGGGGTTAATAATTGAAGTTAGGTGTCGGCGATGTTAGGGAGGGCAGATTAGGGGTTAATACTATTTATGATAGGGTTAGTGAGGCGGATTAGGGGTTAATAACTTTATTATAGTAGCGCTCAGGTCCGCTCGGCAGATTAGGGGTTAATAAGTGTAGGCAGGTGTCGGCGACGTTGAGGGGGGCAGATTAGGGGTTAATAAATATAATATAGGGGTCGGCGATGTTAGGGCAGCAGATTAGGGGTACATAGGGATAACGTAGGTTGCGGCGGTTTACGGAGCGGCAGATTAGGGGTTTAAAAAAATATGCAGGGGTCAGCGATAGCGGGGGCGGCAGATTAGGGGTTAATAAGTGTAAGGTTAGGGGTGTTTAGACTCGGGGTACATGTTAGAGTGTTAGGTGCAGACGTAGGAAGTGTTTCCCCATAGGAAACAATGGGGCTGCGTTAGGAGCTGAACGCTGCTTTTTTGCAGGTGTTAGGTTTTTTTTCAGCTCAAACAGCCCCATTGTTTCCTATGGGGGAATCGTGCACGAGCACGTTTTTGAGGCCGGCCGCGTCCGTAAGCAACTCTGGTATCGAGAGTTGCATTTGCGGTAAAAATGCTCTACGCTCCTTTTTTGGAGCCTAACGCAGCATTTGATTAAACTCTCGATACCAGAGTTAAATTTATGGTGCGGCCAGAAAAAAGCCCGCGGAGCGTTAGCAGCCCTTTTACCGCCGAACTCCAAATCTAGGCCATACTGTTTTATTTGTTCTTATTTGCATCAAGTATTAAATATATTATGTTTTAATATTAATTCATCTAGTTTGTCTTAGTTAGGATATACGATTATTTACACTTTTCTAATGATTATTCGCTATAATTTATCTTACGACTAGTTCACCAGGTATCTTACACTGGCCATCTACTTCACCTACTTTTTTTCCACACATTTTAGTCTTTAGAGGCTGTAGACCACTCGAGGTTGATATAAACATCTGACACATTTACATTTTTATAGTCTTGATACACATTTATATCGCATCACAAGAATTAGTTATATTTAGCATCACCTTATCTAGTTATATTACTATATTTCTATTTTCATTTCTCTAAGCTTTCACTAGCGCTACCCAATATATCTTTTGTTCTCTTCTACAATACAAGTATGCACTCTGTGATGTCATCTTGGCAATATCATCTTCAAGTAAATTTGTATAAGGTAATTTGGGGAGACAAGCTAAGAGGAGCACAAAGAATAAGGTTATAGTATATGTGTTTAAAGAGTTTCTAATGCTAATGAATCTGTTTTTTTTCTGTATTTCTTGTGATATATTTGTGGTATGGACCATTAATTTGTGGTATGGCAAGTGCTTTGATTTCTGTGACATCCAAAAATAATACATCCCACTGTTGTGATAAATTAAATTTACTTTTATATACTTATCAATCTCAATTAGACCTTGACTAAAATGTGTCCACCACTAAAATGCATTGTGTTTGTGTGAGAGAATGTATCTGTGTGGGCTGTGTGTGTGTGGGCTGTGTGTGTGTGGGGGGGGGGGCTGCGTGTGTGGGCTGTGTGTGTGTGGGCTGTATGTGTGTGGGCTGTGTGTGTGTGTGGGGGGGGGGGGCTGTGTGTGTGGGCTGTGTGGGGTGTGTGTGAGCTGTGTGTGTGTGTGTGGGCTGTGTGTGTGTGGGCTGTGTGGGGTGTGTGTGTGTGTGTGTGAGCTGTGTGTGTGTGTGTGGGGTGTGGGGTGTGTGTGTGTGGGGTGTGTACACCTGTGTATGTGTCTGAGTGTGTGGATATGTGTATATAAGTATCTCTGTGTGTATTATATCTGTGCACTGTGTTTGTGTGGTACAGTGCATTGCCCCATTTCTTTTAAGTGTTTTTTGTTCTGGGTTGAGGCCCGCCCTGTCATTCTGCCTAGGGACCTGCACTTGCTAGGGCGGCACTGGCATCTCTGTAATGTTCTTGTTATCATAAGAAAACTCATAAAAATAAGGCCCATTTCAACTCAACTGTTCCAAATTGTCAGCATAATTCTTCATTAAAAAAAAAAAAAATGATGTATAATACAAATGGTATATTGCAATATATACAATGTTATAGTACTCCACTTTAGTGGATTTATATGTTTTTTATTTATTTAAAATGTTGTGCATTACCTTAAATGATTTTTCTCCCATTTTTTTTATTTTTAAAAATGGTGGGGGCGGGATTGGGGGTGGAGATTGGGTGGGGTTTGGGGCAGGGATAAAGGGGCCCCATTTTGTCATCTTGCCTTGGGCCCCGCAATGGCTAGGGCCGGCCCTGGTGGGAATATCACTCCTGGCTAGCAGGAGGAGGCAAAGAGCACTACAGCAAAGCAGCTATATATGTCACTTCCCTTACCCATAATCCCCAGTCATTCAACCAAAGGAAAAATGGAAAAAGAAGATAACACAAAAGTGTAGAGGTGCCTGAGGTTTTAGAAAAAAATAACTGTCTTAAATAAAGGGTGGGCCTTGGACTCACATTTATCAGGTAAGCATAAACTATGTTTTCTTTCCTAAGATATGGTGAGTTCACGGAATCATCAATTACTAGTGGGAATCAATACCCAAGCTAGAGGACACAGATGATAAGGGAAGGACAAGACAGGTAGACCTAAACAGAAGGCACCACCGCTTGAAGAACCCTTCTCCCAAAAGAAGCCTCAGCTGAGACAAAAGTATCAAATTTATAAAACTTAGAAAAAGTATGCAAAGAGGACCAAGTTGCAGCCTTGCAAATCTGTTCCATAGAAGCTTCATTTTTAAATGCCCATGATGAAGAAACAGCCCTTGTGGAATGAACAGTGATTCTCTCAGGAGGTTGCTGTCCAGCAGTCTCATAGGCCAAATGAATAATACTCCTTAGCCAAAGAGAAAGAGAAGTAGCCATAGCTTTCTGACCCTTGCGCTTCCCAGAAAAACAAACAAACAAAGCAGAAGACTGAGGAAAATGCTTAGTTGCCTGAAGATAGAACTTCAATGCACGCGCAACATCTAGGTTGTGCAACAAACGCTCCTTAAGAGAAAAAGGATTAGGACACAAAGAAGGAACCACAATCTCCTGATTAATATTCTTGGTTGAAACAACCTTAGGTAGGAAACCTAACTTAGCACGTAGAACCACCTTATCAGAATGAAAAATAAGATAAGGAAAATCAAACTGCAGAGCCAAGAGTTCAGAAACTCTCCGAGCAGAAGAAATAGCAACAAGAAACAAAACCTTCTAAGATAACATCTTAATATCTAAGGAATGCATAGGTTCAAACAGAGCCCGCTGTAAAACTCGAAGAACAAGGTTAAGACTCCAGGGAAGAGTAACGGGTTTAAACACAGGCCTGATCCGAACCAGGGCCTGACAAAAAGATTGCACGTCTGGCGCATCCGCCAAACGCTTATGCAACAAAATAGACAACGCAGAAATCTGACCTTTCGACTCTGAAAAACCACACTTAGATAAAATCTAGCGTTCAATCTCCAAACCGTAAGTTTCAGAGAAACAAGATTTGGATGAAGAAAAGGACCCTGAAGTAGAAGGTCCTTCCTCAGAGGGAGTTTCCATTGAGGTAGCGATGGCATTTCCACTAGATCTGCATACCAGATCCTGCAAGGCCACACAGGCACTATGAGAATCACTGATGCCCTCTCTTGCTTGATCGGAGCAATGACGGAGGAAGAGCAAACAGAGGAAATATGTAAGCTAGACTTAAGTTCCAAGGAACCACCAGAGCATCTATCAAGAAAGCCTGTGGATCCTTTGACCTCAAGCTGTACCTCAGAAGCTTGTCATTCTGCCAAGAAGCCATGAGATGTAGTTATTGCTGCCCCCAATTGAGGATTAAACTGGAAAATACTTCCGGATGGAGTTCCCACTCCCCCGGATGAAAGGTCTGATGGCTCAGAAAATCCACCTCCCAATTGTCCACTCCTGGGATGTGGATTGCAGAAAGACAATAGTTGTGAGACTCCGCCCACTGGATTATCCGGGCCACCTCTGTCATGGCCAAGGAACTCCGAGGCCAGGCCAGTAGAGCATTGAAAACCGCTCTCAACTCTAGAATGTTTATAGGGAGAACTGACTCCTCCTGAGTCCAAAGACCCTGACTCTTCAATGACCCCCAAACTGCCCCCTTAACCTAGAAGGCTGGCATCCGTGGTCAAGATCACCCAGGAAGGTCTGCAAAAGCAAGTTTCCTGGGAGAGGTGTTACTGAGACAACCACCACAGAAGAGAGTCCCTTGTCACCTGATCCAGAACTATTTGTGGAGACAGATCCGCATAGTCCCTGTTCCATTGTCTTAACATGCATAACAGCAGAGGTCAGAGATGGAACCTAGCAAACGGAATAATGTCCATGGAAGCTACCATCAGACCAATAACCTCCATACATAAAGCCACTGACGGCCGAAGAGAGGACTGAAGGACAAGACAAGAGTCAAAGATCTTTTTTTTCTGACCTCTGTCAGAAATATCTTCATTAATAGGGAGTCTATTATGGTCCCTAAAAACACTACTCTTGTGGCTGGAATCTGGGAACTTTTTCCCAGATACACCTTCCAACCGGGGGAGCGAAGGAAAGACAACAAGATCTCCGTATGAGAGTTTGCTTGTTGAAAAGACGGCGACTGAACCAGAATGTCGTCCAGATAAGGCACTACTGCAATGTCCCGAGACCGGATCACTGCTAAAAAAGCCCCCAGGACCTTTGAGAAAATTCTGGGAGCTGTGGCAAGGCCGAATGGAAGAGCCACAAACTGAAAACGATTGTCTAAGAAAGTAAATCTTAGAAACTTGATGATCCCTGTGAATGGGAACATGAAGGTACGCATCCTTTAAGTCTATGGTTGCCATAAACTGACCCTCTTGGACCAAGGGAAGAATGGAACTTATAGTTTCCATCTTGAAGGATGGTACTCTGAGGAACTTGTTTAGGCATTTTAGGTCTAAAATAGGTCTGAAAGTTCCCTCTTTTTTTAGGAACCACAAACAGATTTGAATAAAATCCCAGACCCCATTCCTGCAGAGGAACAGGAACTATAACTCCCAGGGCAGAAAGGTCCTTGATAAAATTTAAGAACGCCTCTCTCTTTATCTGGTCTACAGATAATCTTGAGAGAAGAAACCTGCCTCTGGGAAGAAAAGTCTTGAATTCTATCTTGTACCGCTGAGATACAATTTCCACAGCCCACAGGTCTGGGACATCTTGTATCCAAGCCTGAGCAAATTGAGAAAGCCTGCCCCCTACTTGATCCATTTCTGGATCAGGGGCCGACCCTTCATCCTGACTTGGAGTCAGCCGCAGGCTTCTTAGACTGTTTCCCCTTGTTTCAAGACTGGCCAGACTTCCAGGAAGACTTGGATAGTTCCTGCTTGGAAGAGGAAGCAGAGGGTTTACCTCTAAAGTTACAAAAGGAAGGAAAATTACTCTGATGTCCTTTCTGCTTATTCTTTCTATCCTGCGGAAGAAAAGAACCCTTTCCTCCTGTGATATCTGTAATTATTTCAGCCAAACCAGGCCCAAACAAGGTCTTACCCTTGAAGGGAATAACTAATAACTTAGATTTAGAAGAAACATCCGCAGAGCAGGATTTTAACCAAAGGGCTCTGTGAGCATTACACCTGCTGTACGGGAGGGAGCAGGGAGTGCTTAAAGATATTTCTAACTTGCGTTACACAGTTCAGAGGAATATTTATCTGTCAGATGTTTATGCCCGGTGCTGTTTCCTCTCTAAACGCTTTGATAGCTGGTAATGCTTCAGTGACCCCTGTGAAGCTGACACTCGGACTGGTGTTGGGTAACTGTGCTGTTGAATTCCTGAGGGAACTTTTGCAAATTCCTTTGCTCACATAAATGACGATCCTCCTGGGATCTGAAGGGGCATTTAACAAATGGGCAGTTCCTTTTAGTTAGCGGATTGAAGAATGTCACCCTTTAACAATGTCTGGTTAGCAGTATAACTGCAGTTAGTTATTCATGTATATTCAACTAGTCCTAAAGCCCGTTCACACGGGCCATTTTTTGCAGTACAGCGGTCCTACCTCTTGCGCTCTCTCCCTCCCCCTCTCTTTTGCTCTCTCTCTCCCCCTCTCTTTTGAGCTTTCTCTCTCCCCCCCTCTCTTTTGAGCTCTCTCTCTCCCCCCTCTCTTTTGTGCTCTCTCTCTCCCCTCTCTCTTTTGCGCTCTTTGTCCCCCCTCTCTTTTGCGCTCTCTCTCTCCCCTCTATTTTGAGCTCTCTCCCCATCTCTTGAGCTCTTTCTCTCCCCCCTACTCTTTTGCGCTCTCTCTCTCCCCCTCTCTTTTGCGCTCTCTCTCTCCCCCTCTCTTTTGCGCTCTCTCTCTCCCCCTCTCTTTTGCGCTCTCTCTCTCCCCCATCTCTTTTGTGCTCTCCCCCCCTCTCTCTCCCCTCTCTTTTGCGCTCTCTCTCTCCCCTCTCTTTTGCGCTCTCTCTCCCCCCTCTCTTTTGTGCCCTCTCTCCTCTCTTTGGCGCTCTCTCTCCCACCCTTTCTTTTGCGCTCTCTCTTCCCCTTCTCTCTTTTGCGCTCTCTCTCCCCCTCTCTTTGGCGCTCTCTCTCCACCCTCTCTTTTGCGCTCTCTCTCCCCCCTCTCTTTTGCGTTCTCACCCCCCTCTTTTGCACTCTTCCCCCCTCTCTTTTGTGCTCTCTCTTCCGCCCTCTCTTTTGCGCTCTCTCCCCCTCTCTTTTGCTGTCTCTCTCCCCCTCTCTCTTTTGCTGTCTCTCTCCCCCTCTCTCTTTTGCTGTCTCTCTCCCCCTCTCTCTTTTGCTGTCTCTCTCCCCCCTCTCTTTTGCTGTCTCTCTCCCCCCTCTCTCTTTTGCTGTCTCTCTCCCCCTCTCTCTTTTGCTGTCTCTCTCCCCCTCTCCCTGTCGCTGTCTCTCTCCCCCTCTATCTTTTGCTGTCTCTCTCCCCCCTCTCTCTTTTGCTGTCTCTCTCCCCCTCTCTCTTTTGCTGTCTCTCTCCCCCTCTCTCTTTTGCTGTCTCTCTCCCCCCTCTCTTTTGCTGTCTCTCTGCCCCTCTCTCTTTTGCTGTCTCTCCCCCTCTCTCTTTTGCTGTCTCTCTCCCCCTCTCTTTTGCTGTCTCTCTCCCCTCTCTCTTTTGCTGTCTTTCTCCCCTCTCTCTTTTGTTGTCTCTCTTCCCCCCTCTCTTTTGCGCTCTCTCCCCCCTCTCTTTTGCTGTCTCTCTCCCCCTCTCTCTTTTGCTGTCTCTATCCCCCCTCTCTTTTGCTGTCTCTCCCCCCTCTCTCTTTTGCTCTCTCCCCCCTCTCTTTTACTGTCTCTCTCCCCCCTGTCTTTTGCTGTCTCTCCCCCTCTCTTTCTCCCCCCTGTCTTTTGCTGTCTCTCTCCCCCTCTCTTTCTCTCCCCTCTCTATCTCTCTCCCCTCTCTCTCTCCCATCTTCCAACGTGCGACTTCACCCGGCCACGCCCCCTTCACGCCAGGCCATGCCCCCTTCACGGCCAATCATGCCAGGCCATGCCCCCGCTCACGTCCGGCCACGCCCACTCCTACCGTGGCGCAGATCGGATCACCAGCAGGAGCAGGGACTCAAAGGCCAGGTGTGTTTGTCCTCGTGCTGTCTGTACTGCGCATGACAGCTTCGGACAAACACACTTGGCCTTTTATATAATAGGATATTCTTTGTATTGCCCTTTTTTTTTATCTATGTACTGTTTCTCCCTTCCAAAATGTTTCATGCAACTGGTGTGTAAGTGCCTAATGTAGGTTTTGTGTAATTTTAAGGTCTTAATACCCCTATGAGACCCTTGGCAAGAGATAGCAGAAGGCCTCTTTATCAGAGATCAGAAGTGATTTAATTTAATGGTTAGTTTATGTTGCCTAATGGGAATTAGTTTTGCCAGACACTCAGCATATGAGGCTGCTATTATGTGGATAGTATAATTATGCTTAGAGGCAGCCTATAACCCTTAGTGCCTATATAAGGGAATACACAAACCCTGACATTATTTACTACCCTTCCTGCTAATTTTTAATGTATAGTAACTAGACTACTATGGAAACATTCGGCGAGATTACGAGGTTTGCGGTAACAGGGGTGCGTTGCTAAAGAGCCTTTTTTTTCACCACTCCCTAAAGACAACGCTGGTATTACAGTTTTTTTTAAACCTGGCGTTAGCCGAAAAAAAGGTGAGCGTAGAGCAAAATTTATCTCCACATCTCACCTCAATACCAGTGTTGCTTACGGTAGCGGTAAGCTGGCAAAATGTGCTTGTGCACGATTTCCCAATAGGAAACAATGGGGCTGAGCCGGCTGAAAAAAAGTCTAACACCTGCAAAAAAGCAGCGTTTAGCTCCTAATGCAGCCCCATTGATTCCTATGGGGAAATACATTTTATGTCTACACCTAACACCCTAACATGAACCCTGAGTCTAAACACCCCTAATCTTACACTTATTAACTCCTAATCTTCTGCCCCTGACATCGTCGCCACCTGCATAATATTATTAACCCCTAATCTGCCACTCCAGACACCGCCACCACCTACATTATACTAATGAACCCCTAATCTGCTGCCCCCAACATTGCTGAACCCTACATTATATTTATTAACCCCTAATCGCCCCCCCCCAATGTTGCTGCAACCTACCTACATTTATTAACCCCTAATCTGCTGCCCCCAACCTAGCTGCCACTATATTAAATGTATTAACCCCTAATCTGCCGCCGCCAACGTAACCGCCACTATAATAAAGTTATTAACCCCTAAACCTAAGTCTAACCCTAACACCCCCCCTAACTTAAATATAAAACAAAATAAAATAACTACAATTAAATAAATTATTCCTTTTTAAAACTAAATACTTACCTGTAAAATAAACCTTAAGCTAGCTACAGTATAACTAATAGTTACATTGTAGCTAGGTTAGGATTTTTTTTTTTTACAGGCAACTTTTTATTTATTTTAACTAGGTACAATAGTTATTAAATAGTTATTAACTATTTAATAGCTGCCTAGTTAAAATAAGTACAATTTTACCTGTAAAATAAATCCTAACCTAAATTACAATTATACCTAACACTACACTATCATTAAATTAATTACATAAACTAACTACAATTAACTACAATTAAATTAAATAAACTAAAGTACGAAAAACAATAATCAGCCAATAGGATTAAGCTCACATTCTATTGGCTGTTCCAATCAGCCAATATTATGCGAGCTCAATCCTATTGGCTGATTGCATCAGCCAATAGGATTTTTCCTACCTTAATTCCGATTGGCTGATAGAATCATATCAGCCAATCGGAATTCAAGGGAAGCCATCTTGGATGACATCATTTAAAGGAACCTTCATTCTTCGCTTGGACTTCGTTTGAAGAGGATGCTCTGCGTCGGCTAGATTGAAGATGGACCCGCTTCGCTCCAGATGGATGAAGATAGAAGATGCCGCCTGGATGAAGACTTCTGCCGCTTGGAGGACCTCTTCTCCCCGGATCAGATGAAGACTTCTGCCCCTCTGGAGGTCCACTTGTGCCCGGCTGGGTGAAGACGTCTCAAGGTAGGGAGATCTTCAAGGGGGTAGTGTTAGGTTTTTTTAAGGGGGTATTGGGTGGGTTTTAGAGTAGGGTTGGGTGTGTGGGTGGTGGGTTTTAATGTTGGGGGGGTATTGTATTTTTTTTTACAGGTAAAAGAGCTGATTACTTTGGGGCAATGCCCCGCAATTTGTAATTTAGTATAGGGTAGGGAATTTTATTATTTTGGGGGGCTTTTTAATTTTATTAGGGGGATTAGAGTAGGTGTAATTAGTTTAAAAAAAAATTGTAATTATTTTTTATTTTCTGTAATTTAGTGTTTATTGTTTTCGTACTTTAGTTTATTTAATTTAATTGTAGTTAATTGTAGTTAGTTTATGTAATTAATTTAATGATAGTGTAGTGTTAGGTGTAATTGTAATTTAGGTTAGGATTTATTTTACAGGTATATGTGTACTTATTTTAACTAGGTAGCTATTAAATATTTAATAACTATTTAATCACTATTGTACCTAGTTAAAATAAATACAAAGTTGCCTGTAAAATAAAAATAAACCCTAAACTAGATACAATGTAACTATTAGTTATATTGTAGCTAGCTTATGGTTTATTTTACAGGTAAGTATTTAGTTTTAAATAGGATTAATTTATTTAATTGTAGTAATTTTATTTCGTTTTAATTAAATTATATTTAAGTTAGGGGGGTTAGACTTAGGGTTAGACTTAGGCTTAGGGATTAATACATTTAATATAGTGGCGGCGATGTTGGGGGCGGCAGATTAGGGGTTAATAAATGTAGATAGGTGTCGGCGATGTTAGGGACGGCAGATTAGGGGTTAAGAAATTTAACTAGTGTTTGCGAGGCGGGAGTGCGGCGGTTTAGAGGTTAATATATTTATTACAGTGTCGGCGATGTAAGGTCGGCAGATTAGAGGTTGAAAACTTTATTAAAGTGTTTCCGATGTGGGGGGGCTCGGTTTAGGGGTTAATAGGTAGTTTATGGGTATTAGTGTACATTGTAGCACTTTAGTTAAGAGTTTTATGTTACGGCGTTAGCCCATAAAACTCTTAACTACTGACTTAAATGCGGTAGGAGTCTTGACAGGAGAGGGTCTACCGCTCACTTCTTCCAAGACTCGTAATACCGGCGTTAGGCAAATCCCATTAGAAAGATAGGATACGCAATTGACGTAAGGGGATTTGCGGTAAGCTCGAGTCGCAGAAGAAAAGTGAGCAGTGCACCTGTACCTGCCAGACTCGTAATACCAGCGGGCGTTAAAAAGCAGCGTTGGGACCTCTCAACGCTGCTTTTTAAGGCTAACGCAAGACTCATAATCTAGGCGATTGTGTGCTCAGTTCAGAGTAGACTTTAACCTTGGTATACTTAATTCTGGTGCCATGCTTAGGGGACTATGCAACCACAAGTCTACTGCAGTCCGTTTTTCCAGATATGTAATGTCCGTTACAGTTTAACTCTAATATCTTGCAGTTTATTATGCTAGCTTTAATAAGATTGTTTCTCTGCAATCCTAAAACAGGTGCTCTTAGCATATACTTGTACCAGAAAGCTGCACTTTGTCACAATTGTATTGCATATACCGACTGCATATTTGTATATTCCAGACCCACAACTGTGCTTTAACTATTGAGAAGTCATTATTTGGCACCCACATGTCCGCTTATTAACTGCAGCTGTTATTATGTTAAATATAAGGTCCATGAGTGGCCTATCAGGTTTTCTTTACATATGGAAAAAATAAAAAAACGAAGTTCTACCTTTTAGATGGGATCCAAAAGCGGTCCCTTATAATTTGCCTGCTATAAGGTTTAGGTGTGGGACGGGTCCAAAAGTGGCCCTCATTATCAGCTAGAAGGCATGCTATACTGTACTATAGGAAAAAATGGGGAGGGTGGCGCAGTAGATTATAAAAAATATTAAATTATATAAAAATATGTGTAGATGTTGATAAAACTAGTATAAATTCTGTCAATGCAAATATAAAATCTGGTGGTCGGATTGTTAGATGGCAAATTGTGATCTGTATCACTAAATGTATCACATTTAATGCTTTTGGGGCAAATAAACAGGATTAAGAGATGTATAATATAAAATATAAAATATAAATTTATTGAGCTAAATACATCTATTGGATAAGACACCGGTGTCCTTACAAATATTGTTAAAAAGAAGCAATTTAATCCAATATTTGGATAAAAATGACAATAACAAAATATAAAAAACAAAATTGTATCCTAGTGAGATAGTGCACTTATTGTATCAGTGGAATGGAACCTACATTCAAAACAGTTATATTGTGTCTCAGAGAATGATACAATGGCCCCTATTTAAGAAAGGTCTTGCGGACTTGATCCGACACTGCGGATCAGGTCTGCAAGACCTCGCTGAATACGGAGAGCAATACGCTCTCCATCTTCAGCATTGCACCAGCAGCTCACAAGAGCTGCTGGTTCAACGCCGCCCCCTGCAGGCTCGCGGCCAATCGGCCAGAAAGCAGGGGGTGTCAATCAACCCGATCGGGTTGGTTGTCTGGCGAATCCTGTCCGCCTGCTCAGAGCAGGTGGACAGGGTTATGGAGCAGCGGTCTTTGTGACCGCTGCAGAGCTTGATAAATGGGCCCCAATGTCTCATTGGATAATATAATGTCTACCTAAATATAAGGCTAAAAATAACAAATGCATGAGGATAAAATATTCAATAAAATATTTGTGTTGGCTGATTCGTTAAATGAACAAATGTACACAAATGCTTGTCAGCAGATTCGTTGAAACTTGAGAACAATGAAAACACAGTTTGTAAAAATTTTGATAAAAAGATGCACAGTTGAGACTCATACACACTCCCAAAATATGACTAGACCTTTGACCTCATACGAACAATTATGTATAAGAGCTCCTCCAATTCGTCACACCTTATCACTGATATACAAGATATTGATTACACCTTTCCCAGGAAACCCCATCCCATACCTGGAGAGTTGGGAAAAAGACTTAGGAATAATAATTGCACAACATATAAGGACGAGGATAATTTGCACAACATTGAAAACCTCTATTTCCACAGCTACTACAGAAATTAATTTAAAACTGCTCCATAGGTGGTACTACACACCTCAAAAACTACACCGATTATTTCATAAAGCTAGAAGCAAATGTTGGCGCTGTGGCTATGTTAATAGCGGAATGGCTCACATGTGGTGGTGGTGCACGGCCATTCAAAACCTGTGGAGACATGTTATATCTGAAATAGAGGACATACTTGAAATGCAATTCCCTCTGGATCTCCTACTTTGGCTATTAAACAAACCCCCTAAAATAAGACATAAACCCTCTCTCAAACTATTTTTTATAATGTCAAATAGTATAAAATTTCTGATAGCCAAAAATTGGAGGTCAAGAGACCCTCCCACAATAGAAATGTGGGTACAAAGGGTATCTGAACTAATTCACCTCGAAGAGCTCTATTATTTAAAACACAACAGGATGGATGTATACTCGGAAATCCTAACAACATGGGAAACATACCTTAAAGATAGCTAGATTGGTCTGGTATTTGATATTGGCCATGTTGGGAGAAGGGTATGTTTGATTTGTTGATCATTCCTCCATATAAAAATAAGTGAAAATACATGGGGGCCATTGGTATGTCCTATATTTTCTGCTATATTTAATAATTCGAGAGACAATTTACTTGGGTGTGCGTTGGTTGTTCCAGTCCAGAGTTAAGTTATTCACAAAATTGAATTAGCTTAAAAACATAACGTGTTGTGTTTCGCCTTGTCTGTACTATTTTGGAGCTGCGTCTCCACAACCTGTAACTTTATAACCTTCTAAATAAAGCTGATTAAAAAAAAAAAAAAAAAGATGCACAGTTGATATAAAATTGCTTATATCATATAAATGAATCAATATGATATAAGATATTTTATATCAACTGTGCATCTTTTTATCAAAAGTTTTACAGGTTACAAACTGTGTTTTCATTGTTCTCAAGTTTCAACGAATCTGCTGACAAGCATTTGTGTACATTTGTTCATTTAACGAATCAGCCAACACAAATATTTTATTGAATATTTTATCCTCATGCATTTGTTATTTTTAGCCTTATATTTAGGTAGACACTGTATTATCCAATGAGACCTTGGGGCATATGTATCAAGCTCTGTGTGGAGCTTGATGCCCCGTGTTTCTGGCGAGCCTGCAGGCTCGCCAGAAACAGCAGTTAGGAAGCAGCGGTCACAAAGACCGCTGCTCCATAACCTGTCCGCCTGCTCTGAGCAGGCGGACAGACATCGCCGGAAATCAACCCGATCGAGTACGATCGGGTTGATTGACACCCCCCTGCTGGCGGCCCATTGGCCGTGAGTCTGGAGGGGGCGGCGTTGCACCAGCAGCTCTTGTGAGCTGCTGGTGCAATGCTGAATACGGCGAGCGTATTGCTCACCGTATTCAGCGAAGTCTGGTGGACCTGATCCGCACTGTCGGATCAGGTCCGCCAGACTTTGATAACTAGAGGCCATTGTATCATTCTCTGAGACACAATATAACTGTTTTAAATATAGGTTCCATTCCACTGATTAAATAAGTGCACTATCTCACTAGGATACAATTTTGGTCATTTTTATCCAAATATTGGATTTAAATTGTTTCTTTTTAACAATATTTGTAAGGACATCGGTGTCTTATCCAATAGATGTATTTAGCTCAATAGATTTGTATTTTATATTTTATATTATATATCTCTTAATCCTGTTTATTTGCCTCAAAAGCATTGAATGTGATACATTTAGTGATACAGATCACAATTTGCCATCTAATAATCCGACCACCAGATTTTATATTTGCATTGACGGAATTTATACTAGTTTTATCAACATCTACACATATTTTTATATAATTTTATATTTTTTATAATCCACAGCGCCACCCTCCCCATTTTTTCCTATCTTTCATTAACACACTATTTCTTGAGGAGTATAGTGTTTTCCTTGGGTGTAGCAGCTTCGAATTAGCTTGTAGATCTATTTAACCCCCATTTTCTTTCTCATGCTATACTGTACTATCAGATGCGAATATTAACCAATGGGGTTTTGCTGTTGTCTGTAATGGGATATGGTGCTCATCGTTTTTTACTGTATACAGTTGCAATTTTTGCATCAGTGTCTCACATTGTAATTTGTTTATTCTGTACTGCTTGGTGAACCTTACATATTTTTTTTTAAAAAACATAGGCTACAGGTAACATCCTGCACAGCCTCCTGATCCAAATTTTTTTTAAAAAAATCTTTTAACAAAGGATATAACACATAAAACTGTATTAAATAAAGGTTCCCTTTTAAATGACCAAATCAAGAAAACATTCCACAGGCAACACTCTGCACCTCAGTAATTACTGAGGTGCCCTAACTGTTTTGCAACCCGCAGCAAACTGAGGAAAAAGCAATCAAATTTACAATCCGAATTCCAGAGAAGCTAAAATGGCAAGAAGCAATCAAAGCAGCAGAGACATCTGAAAAATGCGCACCTCACTCCACAGGAAGTGAAAAAAAAAAGCGCCAAAAAATACTCTGTCATCAAGAAACTGAACCTCCCTAAAAGGGGCAGTCCTTCAGCTGACAAAAAAGCTGTTTCTTTTTTTTACAAAAACAAGCTTAAACACAACAACAAAAACCTTATTAAAAGGACATAATCCATTAAAAAACAGAACCCCATTGAGCCATCAATCTCCTCAAACTAACATTGCCTGCAAAAACTGCCGTAAAAACCTGCACTCTGACAGGAATAATAAAAAAAACTCTACCCAGCAGCATTTCAGCTGAATAAGTGCCAAATTTTTCCCTGCTAAATAGAAAAATAAAATTGGCACTTACCTGGTTTGAGAGGATGCGTTCCCTCACATGGACCTGTGGAAATACAGAAAGACTGAGTAAACATAGTCAGGCTCTCTAAATAGGGCAACAAAAATGTTTTGTAAAAACGCAGTGAGGATTATACCCCACAAGTTCCCAATTGCCTAAAAGCCACCACTGTCCTACTGAAGAGACTGACATGCGCTAAGGCTAGACCCTTTAGAAAGATCAGAGCAAACCTACTCTGCTTTTAAAATAACAAAATCTTGATTGTAGATCAGACACCAAAACTTCACCTCCTCCTTGCACCGTAGCCAAAGAGAATGACTGGGGATTATGGGTAAGGGAAGTGACATACAGTATATAGCAGCTTTGCTGTGGTGCTCTTTGCCTCCTCCTGCTGGCCAGGAGTGATATTCCCACTAGTAATTCATTATTCCGTGGACTCACCATATCTTAGGAAAGAAACACTATATAAAGGTATTAACTCCTAAACCGCCGGCCCCCCACATCGCTACTACTATAATAAACATATAAACCCCTAAACTGCCTATCCCCACATCGCTAATACTTAACTAAACCTATTAACCCCTAAACCGCAGGCCCCCACACTGCAAATCACTAAATTAAACTATTAACCCCTAAACCTAACACCCCCTAACTTTAAATATAATTTACAATATAACTATCTTAAAATAAATAAAAACTTACCTGTGAAATAAAAAAAAAACTAGGATTAAACTATAAATAAACCTAACATAACTATTTTAAGAAAATAAAATAAATTACAAATAAAAAACCCTAAATTACAAATGTAAAAAAAACAAACGCTATGAAAAAATAAATATGATCTAAAATTACCAAAAAATAAAAACGCAAAAATTTTGGAAATTAAAAAAACTAAGATTACAAAAAATAATAAACAAAATTATCCAAAATAATAATACTTTTAGGGGGGACTTTGTAATTTTTTTAAGGTAAAAGAGCTGTTTAACTTACAAAATGCCCTTTTAAGGACTATTGGTAGTTTATTTTATTGTGTTAGGTGGTATCTTTATTTTGGGGTGGCTTTTTTGTTTTTATAGGGCGATTAGATTAGGTGAAACTTTTATTATTTTGGATAATTTCGATTATTATCTTTTTGTAATCTTAGTGTTTTTTTTTTTATTTTTCATAATTTTAGTGTTTTTATTTTTTGGTTTTATTTATTTTTTTCGTAGTGTTAGGTTTTTTAAATTTGTATTTTCTTTTTCGTAGGGTTAGGTTTTTTTAATCTTGTCATTTAGGGTTTTTTTATATGTAGTTTATTTTATTTTATTAAAATAGCTATGTTTATTTATAGTTTAATCTTAGTTTTTATTTTATGTAATAGGTAAGTTTTTATTTATTTTAAGATAGTTATTATTATTATTGTTATCAGGTATTTGTAGAGCGTCAACAGATTCCGCAGAGCTATAAACATAGGCGGTGTACAAGGTAACATTTATAAGGGGTCAAATGGGTAGAGGTCCCAGCCGAGAGTTGCACTGTTGTAATCATCTCTTATAGGGGTGATCTACAAACAGCTGGGTTCATAGGCTTACATGCTAAGGGGTTCAAGGGGATAGCAGTGGAGTAAGGAAAGGTTAGTGCAGGTTGTATGCATCCCTGAATAGTATGGTCTTTAGGGAGTGCTTGAAGCTTTCAAAAATAGGAGAGAGTCTTGTGGAGCGAGGCAGAGAGTTCCACAAGATGGGAGCCAGTCTGGAAAAGTCTTGTAAATGGGAATGTGAGGAGGGAACAAGAGAGGAGGAGAGTGTGGGCAGAGCGAAGGGGTCGGGAGGGAGAGTATCTGGAGACAAGGTCTGAGATGTAGGGGGGAGCAGTACAGTTGAGGGCTTTGTATTTCAGAGTGTGTTTAAGCCTGGAGGCAAGAGGAAGCCAGTGAATCGATTGGCAGAGAGGTGCAGCAGATGAAGAGCGATGTGTAAGGAAAATGAGCCTGGCAGAGGCATTCATTATGGATTGTAAAGGAGCTAGGCGGCAGCTAGGGAGACCAGAGAGGATGGAGTTGCAGTAATCGAGACGGGAAAGGATGAGAGAGTGGATTAGAATCTTAGTTGTATCTTGTGAAATGAAATATCTAATTTTAGAAATGTTTTTTTAAGGTGGAAGTGGCAGGCATTAGTCAAGGACTGAATGTGAGATGTGAAAGAAAGTCAAGTTGTGACTCCAAGACATTGAGCATGTGGGGTAGGGGTAATGATGGAGTTATTGACAGTTATAGAGAAGTTGGGGTGGAGATTTTTGAAGAAGGGGGTAAAATAAGGAGCTCAATTTTGGAGAGATTTAGCTTAAGGTAGTGAGAGGACATCCAATATGAGATATGAGAAAGGCAGTTAGTGACACAGATTTTCAAGAAAGAAGATAGATCTGGTGCAGAAAGGTAGATTTGGATGTCATTGGCATACAAATGGTATTAAAATCCATGGGACTTTATTAAGGAACCTAAAAATGATGTGTAGATTGAGAAGAGAAGGGGACCAAGGACAGAGCCTTGCATTGCCCCAACAGAAAGTGGTAACAGGGCAGAGGATGCCCCAGAGAAAAAAAGGGAAGCAAAAGAGGGTGGTTGACAGTATCAAAGGCTGCAGACAGATCAAGGAGGATAAGCAGATAGAAGTGGCCTTTGGATTTTGCTGTAAGTAGGTCGTTGGTAACTTTAACAAGTGCTGTCTTAGGTGAGTGTTGGGGCTAAATCTAGAATGCAATGGTTCAAGAAGGGCATTTAGTGTAAGGAAATGGGATAAACGTACATATACTAGCTTTTCAAGAATCTTCAAGGCAAGAGGGAATATGGAAATAGGATGGTAGTTGGATGGGGAGGTTGGGTCAAGAGAAGGTTTTTGAGGATAGGTGTGAACAGTGCATGCTTAAGAGATGAGGGAAATATACCAGTGCTGAGAGAGAGGTTGAAGATGTGTGTGAGTATAGGGGTAAGGGTAGAAGAGAGGGCGGGGAGTAGCTGTAATGGGATGGGGTCAACGGGACAGGTAGTGAGGTGAGAGGATAGTATAAGGGCAGAAACTTCATCCTCTGTAACAGGGGCAAAAGATATAAATTTATGGCTATGTGGGTTTTGGATGATAGTGAGGTTTTAAGGGGGTTTGAGACCGGTAGCATGTTGAGAGATGATTTCACTTCTGATGGAGTCTATTTTGTTATTCAAGTAGCTGGCAAAATCTTGACCTGAGAGAGAAGTTGTAGTAGGAGGTGGGGGTGAGTGGAGAAGAGTATTGAACGTGGAGAACAGACGTTTTGGGTTGAAGAAAGAGTAGAGATAAGAGTGGCCAAGTAATGTTTCTTATATAGATTATGGGCAGAATAGTAAAAGTTCAAGATGAACTTGTAATGAAGAAAACATAATTTATGTAAGAACTTACCTGATAAATTCATTTCTTTCATATTAACAAGAGTCCATGAGCTAGTGACGTATGGGATATACATTCCTACCAGGAGGGGCAAAGTTTCCCAAACCTTAAAATGCCTATAAATACACCCCTCACCACACCCACAAATCAGTTTAACGAATAGCCAAGAAGTGGGGTGATAAGAAAAAAAGTGCGAAGCATATAAAATAAGGAATTGGAATAATTGTGCTTTATAAAAAAAAATCATAACCACCACAAAAAAGGGTGGGCCTCATGGACTCTTGTTAATATGAAAGAAATGAATTTATCAGGTAAGTTCTTACATAAATTATGTTTTCTTTCATGTAATTAACAAGAGTCCATGAGCTAGTGACGTATGGGATAATGACTACCCAAGATGTGGATCTTTCCACACAAGAGTCACTAGAGAGGGAGGGATAAAATAAAGACAGCCAATTCCTGCTGAAAATAATCCACACCCAAAATAAAGTTTAACAAAAAACATAAGCAGAAGATTCAAACTGAAACCGCTGCCTGAAGAACTTTTCTACCAAAAACTGCTTCAGAAGAAGAAAATACATCAAAATGGTAGAATTTAGTAAAAGTATGCAAAGAGGACCAAGTTGCTGCTTTGCAAATCTGGTCAACCGAAGCTTCATTCCTAAACGCCCAGGAAGTAGATACTGACCTAGTAGAATGAGCTGTAATTCTCTGAGGCGGAATTTTACCCGACTCAACATAGGCAAGATGAATTAAGGATTTCAACCAAGATGCCAAAGAAATGGCAGAAGCTTTCTGGCCTTTCCTAGAACCGGAAAAGATAACAAATAGACTAGAAGTCTTACAGAAAGATTTCGTAGCTTCAACATAATATTTCAAAGCTCTAACAACATCCAAAGAATGCAACGATTTCTCCTTAGAATTCTTAGGATTAGGACATAATGAAGGAACCACAATTTCTCCACTAATGTTGTTGGAATTCACAACTTTAGGTAAAATTCAAAAGAAGTTCGCAACACCGCCTTATCCTGATGAAGAATCAGAAAAGGAGACTCACAAGAAAGAGCAGATAATTCAGAAACTCTTCTGGTAGAAGAGATGGCCAAAAGGAACAAAACTTTCCAAGAAAGTAATTTAATATCCAATGAATGCATAGGTTCAAATGGAGGAGCTTGAAGAGCCCCCAGAACCAAATTCAAACTCCAGGAGGAGAAATTGACTTAATGACAGGCTTTATACGAACCAAAGCTTGTACAAAACAATGAATATCAGGAAGAACAGCAATCTTTCTGTGAAAAAGAACAGAAAGAGCAGAGATTTGACCTTTCAAGGAACTTGCGGACAAACCCTTATCTAAACCATCCTGAAGAAATTGTAATAGTCTCGGTATTCTAAAAGAATGCCAAGAAAAATGATGAGAAAGACACCAAGAAATATAAGTCTTCCAGACTCTATAATATATCTCTCTGGATACAAATTTACGAACCTGTAACATAGTATTAATCACAGAGTCAGAGAAACCTCTTTGACCAAGAATCAAGCGTTCAATCTCCATACCTTTAAATTTAAGGATTTCAGATCCTGATGGAAAAAAGGACCTTGAGACAAAAGGTCTGGTCTTAACGGAAGAGTCCACGGTTGGCAAGAGGCCATCCGGACAAGATCCGCATACCAAAACCTGTGAGGCCATGCCGGAGCTACCAGCAGAACAAACGAGCATTCCTTCAGAATCTTGGAGATTACTCTTGGAAGAAGAACTAGAGGCGGAAAGATATAGGCAGGATGATACTTCCAAGGAAGTGAAATGCATCCACTGCCTCCGCCTGAAGATCCCGGGATCTAGACAGATACCTGGGAAGTTTCTTGTTTAGATGAGAAGCCATCAGATCTATTTCTGGAAGTTCCCACATTTGAACAATCTGAAGAAATACCTCTGGGTGAAGAGACCATTCGCCCGGATGCAACGTTTGGCGACTGAGATAATCCGCTTTCCAATTGTCCATACCTGGGATATAAACCGCAGAGATTAGACAGGAGCTGGATTCCGCCCAAACAAAAATTCGAGATACTTCTTTCATAACCAGAGGACTGTGAGTCCCTCCTTGATGATTGATGTATGCCACAGTTGTGACATTGTCTTATCTGAAAACAATGAACAACTCTCTCTTCAGAAGAGGCCAAGACTGAAGAGCTCTGAAAATTGCACGGAGTTCCAAAATATTGATCGGAAATCTCACCTCCTGAGATTCCCAAACCCCTTGTGCCGTCAGAGACCCCCACACAGCTCCCCAACCTGTAAGACTTGAATCTGTTGAGATTATAGTCCAGGTCGGAAGAACAAAGAAGCCCCCTGAACTAAACGATGGTGATCTGTCCACCATGTCAGAGAGTGTCGTAAAATCGGTTTAAAGATATTAATTGATATATCTTTGAGTAATCCCTGCACCATTGGTTCAGCATACAGAGCTGAAGAGGTCGCATGTGAAAACGAGCAAAGGAGATCGCATCTGATGCGGCAGTCCTAAGACCCAACATTTCCATGCATAAGGCTACCAAAGGGAATGATTGTGACTGAAGGTTTTGACAAGCTGATATCAATGTTAAACTTCTCTTGTCTGACAAGGACAGAGTCATAGACACTGAATTTATCTAGAAACCTAAAAAGGTTACCCTTGTCTGAGGAATCAATGAACTGAATGGTAAATTGATCCTCCAACCATGAACTTGAAGAAACAACACAAGTCGATTCGTATGAGATTCTTCGAAAATGAGAAGACTGAGCAAGTACCAAGATATCGTCCAAATAAGGAAATACCAAAACCCTATTCTCTGATTACAGAAGAAGGGCACCGAGAACCTTTGAAAAAAATTCTTGGAACTGAGGCTAGACCAAACAGTAGAGCCACAAAACTGGTAATGCTTGTCTAAAAAGAGAATCTCAGACACTAAAAGTGATCTGGATGAATCGGAATATGCAGATACACATCCTGTAAATCTATTGTAGACATATAATGCCCTTGCTAAACAAAAGGCAGGATAGTCCTACAGTAACCATCTTGAATGTTGGTATCCTAACATAACGATTCAATAATGATAGATCCAGAACTGGTCTGAAGGAATTGACCTTCTTTGGTACAATGAAGAGATAAAATAAAACCCCAGCCCCTGTTCCAGAACTGGAACTGGCATAAATACTCCAGCCAACTCTAGATCTGAAACACATTTCAGAAATGCTGAGCCTTGCTGTGTCAACTGGGAAAGAAAAGAATCTCTTAGCAGGAGGCCTTAACTTGAAGCCAATTCTGTACCTTTCTGAAACAATGTTTCTGAAACCAGAGATTAAGAACGGAATTGATCCAAATTTCTTTGAAGAAAACGTAATCTGCCCCATACCAGCTGAGCTGGAATAAGGGCCGCACCTTCATAGGTACTTAGGAGCTGACAATAGGTTTCTATAAGGCTTGGATATATTCCAAACTGGAAATAGTTTCCAAACTGATACCGCTCCTGAGGATGAAGGATCAGGCTTTTGTTCCTTGTTGTGAGGAAAGGAACGAAATGATTATTTACCCTGGAAAGAAAGGGAAAGCAAAGTTGACTTAGAAGACATGTCAGCATTCCAAGTTTAATCCATAAAGCTTTTCTAGCTAAAATAGCTAGAGACATATACCTGACATCAACTCTAATGATATCAAAAGATGGTATCACCAATAAAATAATTAGCATGTTATAGAATAATAATAATGCTATAAAATTATGATCTGTTACCTGTTGCGCTAAAGCTTCTAACCAAAAAGTTGAAGCTGCAGCAACATCCGCTAAAAATATAGCAGGTCTAAGAAGATTACCTGAACATAAGTAAGCTTTTCTTAGAAAAGATTCAATTTTCCTATCTAAAGGATCCTTAAATGAAGTACTATCTGCCATAGGAATAGTAGTACATTAGCAGGAGTAGAGACAGCCCCATAACCTTAGGGATTTTTGTCCCAAAAAACTCTAATCTGTCAGATGGCACAGGATATAATTTGCTTAAACGTCTAGAAGGAGTAAATAAATTACCCAAATTATTCCATTCCCTGGAAATTACTTCAGAAATAGCATCAGGGAGATAAAACACTTCTGGAATAACTACAGGAGATTTAAAAACCTTATTTAAACGTTTACATTTAGTATCAAGAGGACCAGAATCCTCTATTTCTAATGCAAATAACACTTCTTTAAGTAAAGAACGAATAAATTCCATCTTAAACAGATACAAAGATTTATCAGCATCAACCTCTGAGACAGAAACCTCTGAACCAGAAGAACTATTATCAGTATCAGAATGATGATGTTCATTTAAAAATTCATCTGAAAAAAAGAGAAGTTTTAAAAGACTTTTATGTATACTAGAAGGAGAAATAACAGACATAGCCTTCTTAATGGATTTAAAAAAAAAAAATAAAATCTCTTATGTTATCAGGAACACTCTGAAAATTAGATGTTGACGGACAGCAACAGGTAATGTAATAGTACTAAAGGAAATTTTATCTGCATTAATAAGTTTGACATGACATGCAATACAAATAACAGCTGGAGAAACAGATACCAAAAGTTTATAGCAGACTTAGCTTGGTAGCTCCAGCACTGTGCAGTGATTTTCCTGTAGTATCTTCTGACTCAGTTGCAATGTGGAACATCTTGCAATATGTAAAAGAAAAAACAACATATAAAGCAAAATTGATCAAATTCCTTAAATGACAGTTTCAGGAATGGGAAAAAAATGCCAGTGAACAAGCTTCTAGCAACCAGAAGCAATAAATAAAGAGACTTAAATAATGTGGAGACAAAAATGACGCCCATATTTTTTTAGCGCCAAAAAAGACGCCCACATTATTTGGCGCCTAAAATGTTTTTGGCGCCAAAAATGACGCCACATCCGGAACGCCGACATCTTTGACGCAAAATAACGTCAAAAAATGACGCAACTTCCGGCGACACGTATGACGCCGGAAACGGAAAAGAATTTTTGCGCCAAAAAAGTCCGCGCCAAGAATGACGCAATAAAATGAAGCATTTTCAGCCCCCGCGAGCCTAACAGCCCACAGGGAAAAAAGTCAAATTTTTTGAGGTAAGAAAAAATATGATAATTCAATGCATAATCCCAAATATGAAACTGACTGTCTGGAAATAAGGAAAGTTGAACATTCTGAGTCAAGGCAAATAAATGTTTGAATACATATATTTAGAACTTTATAAATAAAGTGCCCAACCATAGCTTAGAGTGTCACAGAAAATAAGACTTACTTACCCCAGGACACTCATCTACATGTTTGTAGAAAGCCAAACCAGTACTGAAACGAGAATCAGTAGAGGAAATGGTAAATATAAGAGTATATCGTCGATCTGAAAAGGGAGGTAAGAGATGAATCTCTACGACCGATAACAGAGAACCTTATGAAATAGACCCCGTAGAAGGAGATCACTGCATTCAATAGGCAATACTCTCTTCACATCCCTCTGACATTCACTGCACGCTGAGAGGAAAACCGGGCTCCAACTTGCTGCGGAGCGCATATCAACGTAGAATCTAGCACAAACTTACTTCACCACCTCCCTTGGAGGCAAAGTTTGTAAAACTGATTTGTGGGTGTGGTGAGGGGTGTATTTATAGGCATTTTAAGGTTTGGGAAACTTTGCCCCTCCTGGTAGGAATGTATATCCCATACGTCACTAGCTCATGGACTCTTGTTAATTACATGAAAGAAAGTAAGCTGAACTTCGAGAGTTTCTCTAGTGTCGCTCAGCAGTACGGGAACATCTGCGTAGGTACCGTGTCAGAGGAGTATGCCAGGGCTGAGGATGAGTGTATGATTTGTGAGTTATGGTAGGTGGGGCCAGATTGTCAAGGACCAATATAGATAAAGACAAGATATCAGCAGAGTAAATACATAACATTTTACATACTACAGACATATACCAAAAGAGAGACTAGAACAATTCACACAGAAAATAAGGATCTTGGCAGGGGTTGAATGCAGGATTCAATTCACGTACCAAAAGAGAGACTTAAGAGTGCAATTCACACAGAAAACAAGGATTTTGGCAGGGGTTGAATGAAGGACTCAATTCATGTACCAAAAGCAGGGCCAGATTTCCCATTAGGCACAGTAGGCATGTGCCTACAGGCGCATTGCAGTGAGGGGCGCCTGCCTGTAGTCAGTGTATTAAAAAAAAAAACATTTTTTTTTTTTTCTGAGGGCATTAATTTTATTAAGAATTGTGCTGCCAGCTGCTTACAGAGTCAAGTGTTTCATTGGGAATATGTTGCAGCAGTCCAGGGAGACATGAAAGAGAGAGGGGCAAAGATTAAAACTAAACCCCTCCCATTTTCGCCAGGCATGTTTACTGTTAGTTTCACTTTTATTTTCTGTACTTCTGTTGCATCCCTCACACAGTCAAGCTCCATGCTGATGTGGTGCAGACATTTTTTGTTGAAGGAATTAAGGCTTCAGGACAGGTTAGGACTGTACAAGGCTTCTAATGCAGCCTAGAATGAAAACATCACAAGCAGAGCACACTTTAACCCCTTGGCTACCAGAGAGGATTGCAGTGTATTCACTTGTTATGTGCTGTAGTGCATTTTGATAGCCAGGGGGTTAAATTCTGCTTCAGGATGAATGTTTTTGTTCTATAAAAGCCTTGGAGGTGAGGAGGTTATGTGGGACTAGCTGCTCTGCTGATTTACAGCCTTTAGGGCACTTTGACAACGATGTCTGTAGACTGTAAGGCTGTTGCTATAAATTAAGAGCTTGATTACTAAAGGTTAACTAGCAAAATAAAAATGTGTATGTGTGTAAACCACTCACATGGCATATTTGTGTGTGTGTGTGTATATATATATATATAGATAGATAGATAGATAGATAGATAGATAGATAGATAGATATGTGTGTGTGTATATATACTGCATATATGTATATATATATATATATATATATATATATATATAAATCACATTAAACATTGTTCATCTTTTATTTAATCTAGTGAGTGTGGTATGTTTGTGTTTTGTGGTAAATTGAATTTTACGCCTGACTCGTGACTCCTAATTTTCTGGATTATTTACTATAGATCTATATACAAATACCACTCTTTGGGTTCTAAAAGTAGAGCTCCTAAATATTCTTACTGCCTTCTAATTTTAAACACATTTGTTGACCTCTGGATTACATATAATCTACACTCCATTTTTCCTTTGAGAGCAACATCATATAATATTTATATTACAGAACAAAATAAATTTAACATCTGTGTGTATTTGTACTAAAAATATCAGAGTTCACAAGATTTTTTGTATGTAGTGGGAAAAATACCTACATTTTATATTTTCTTCCACTGGCTGCTAAGGTTGTTGATGAGCTTGCATGCTGCTAGTTTTAATATTGCTATTGTTTGCCCAAAACTGTGTTTAACTCCAACAAAATGTTAAGCACATAGTCAAAGTCATCTCCAGAAAAGCAATACACTTATGGCTTTTCAGTAAACATGTTCTATGAGCCCATCTGGGTCTGCACAGAAGCGTGTATTGCTGTGTCAGAACTGACATTGACTATGTGTTTAACTCTTTTGCAAGAGTCTCTGCAAGCACTAGTGCAATAATAAAATGCCCTAGCAAACTGTCACATTTTATGTCCCTTTAAAGTGATGGTAAAGTTCCGTTAATCGCTATCAAGTATTGCATTAATTGATAAAAATCAATATGATTCATTTATCGTTTTTAATAAATGTGGGTTTCAATCAAGTTATAACCTTTATAAAGGCAATTTCTAAACCTCATATACTCAACCCGTTATATATATTTATTTTCTACCTTTCGATCAAGTTCTTGACTAAACCAATTGAAATTTAGGCCATTAGGCGGCCGTCACTCCGCGTCATCCGCCCCTTCAAGCAACTGCGCATGCGCTATTTCATTTCACAAAGCATTGAAATGGCGCGCATGACCGTGTAACACATGCGTGATAATAAGAGGTAGGAATCAGTTACTATTTCATCGGCATCTTGTAAAAGATACCGACAAGTGCTTGACTTTACTTTTGATACTGTCCATTATAAGTATCGCATTCGCTCACAAACTTTATGTTAAATTGTAAAACTTCTATTATTTCCATGCATGCGCAAAACATTTTTCTCGGTAGCGAGCGGATAGCTGTGACATAGGAGCGGGTGGGACCACTCTGTAGTGTAAGTAGATATCGGAGCAGGAAGTGTCAGATGGGAGGAGCGAGGAGCGGTAAGGGAAAAAGTTTTAAACATTGCGATTTATTGTTGTCAATAATTTACAAGCTTTGAAAACTTAGCCACTAAGCTTACAAAGTGACAGCCAAACTAGTTTGTGTACCTAAACTGATAAACTTTACCATTACTTTAAATAGGTATTTCTTTAGATTTTTTAAATTCAGATACAACATCATACACAAGCACATTTAAAAATACAAGTTAAATATTTGTTTTAACGATAAATGTATCCCATATATGTGTGTGTGTGATTGTGTGTATATTATTCACACATATATATATATATATATATTTAAAATATATATTCTTGTCCCATTTGGCCAAATGCGGTAACTAACCTTTCCATTTTTGCTTTTAAATCTTAGCTGAGAGCTTGTAAGTGTGGCTGGACTTTCTCTGTGTGTTGTATTATTTGTTTTGTAATTTCCCCTATGGTTCTTGCACCCAGACCTGTCTGGGGTTATCTGCCTGTGTCTCTGGGGACAGCACAGCTTCCTGTGAGTGCCGGTGAGCACCCAGGGCTGAGCATGTTGCAGGGTCATGGGATGTGTACCCGGTCCGGTATGAGAGTGCAGTCCCCTTCCGTGTTTTGTATGTATATATATGTACACACACACTTTAATCAAATTCCTACTCTAACACATATACAAATATATTAGAGCGTGAAAAATAGATGAACAGATCCAGCTATGAATTTTGCACTTTGCTGCATATTTTCTGTTTTTGAATTGTAATATAGTTCTAAACAAGGAATATCATTGACTCCCTGTGACACATACAAGGAATGAAACACAATTAGTGAGGCTGTGTTTGAGGGGTCAGACAAGCTGTTGTGTTTGCATACACTGTGGCTGGAAAATCTCATAGGAGTGAGTAACAGTAAACTTAACTGTAAGTAAGTCAGTGTGTTTTATTTGCAAATTAATCTATCTGATGCAGAATTATTTGTTCAAGGGGCCATAAAGGGGGGTGACTGAGGGGTACAAAATTTAACCCCAAGAGGCTGAAGAAGTCCTGTGGAGCCTCTGTCAATAAATACACAAAATAAATTACTAAAGATATCTGCAATACATTTCATAGGTGTATGTTCAATCCATTTTTAATAACGGTCGGTTTTAATTGTATGGCCATTTGAGTTAAGTGAATATTGTTTTTTGGTGTAGCTTCCATTACAACAAATATTGCAATTGGTGTATGTATTTGTGTATCTCCATAAAAGGGAAAATGTAATTACCTTAAGCTTTAATGTTTTACATCTAATATTTATTTTTAGTTGTCCTAAATAATAATAATAAAAAAGTCCTTTTTTTGGGGTGGGGGGGGGGGGTTGGGGGCGCTTCACGTTTTTGTGCCTATAGGCACCTGACATGTAAATCCGGCCCTGACCAAAAGAGAGACTTAAGAGTAAAATTCACACAGAAAACAAGGATTTTGGCAGGGGTTGAATGCAGGACTAAATTCAGGTACTTGAAAGCAGAAGAGAGAGAGTAGGTTAACTTGCTGTAGCGAACATTCCTTAGCAGTTTGTTACCCAATAAACAGTAGACTTGTGCGTTTCGTTTCGATTCGATTCGGGCCGTAAACATTTTTTGGTTCGAGACATTCGTAATAATTTGCTATGTGTCGGTAATTCGGTTTCGGGATTTATTCATGTCGTTCCGAATTTTGAAAATTAGATGCATTCGAAAGCGTTACCGAATTATTATTATTGTCGGACCGAATCGAATCTTTATTACAGACCGAATCGTTATTTCTAACTAATGTTCTGGTGATTGCCGAAACAAAATTATGTTAAACCGCCGCCGCCACCACTAAATAAAGCTATTAACCTCTAAAACACCGCCCCCCCCAACATCACTAACACTACCTAAACCTATTAACCCCTAAACCGCACCCTCCTACATCGCAAACACTAACTAAACCTATTAACCCCCAAACCACGTTCTGAAACATTGCCGACACTAACTAAACCTATTAACTCCTAAACTGCACCCCTCCCCACATCGCTGATACAAACTAAACCTATTAACCCCTAAACCACACCCCCCCACATCGCTGACACAAACTAAACCTATTAAGCCCTAAACCGCACCCCCCCACATTGCTAACACTAACTAAAGCTTTTAACCCTAATCCGCCGTTAACAACCATCACCAATACTAACTAAACCTATTAACCCCTAAACCGCTGTTCACAAACATCGCCAATACTAACTAAACCTATTAACCCCTAAACCGCCGGTCCCCACATTGCAACCACTTAATTTAAACTATATTAAACCCTAAACCTAACACCCCCTAACTTTTTTTACAATTATGAACTAATAATACCTATTTAAATCTAAATACAAAGTAACTTACCTATATTAAAGGGACAGTCAAGTCCAAAAAAAACTTTCATGTTTCAAATAGGGCATGTCATTTTAAACAACTTTCCAATTTACTTTTATCACCAATTTTGCTTTGTTCTTTTGGTATTCTTAGTTGAAAACTAGACCTAGGAAGGCTCATATGATAATTTCTAAACCCTTGAAGGCCGCCTCTAATCACATGCTTTTGTATTTGCTTTTCACAGCAGGGGAGAGCTAGTTCAAGTAAACCTTATAGATTACATTGTGAGCACGCCCGTGGATTGTGGCAGATACTGCACTAATTGGTTAAAATGAAAGTCAAAAGATAATAAATAAAATGTCATGTGATCAGGGGGCTGTCAGAAGATGTTTAGATACAAGTTAATCACAGAGGTAAAAAGTGTATTATTATAACTGTGTTGGTTATGCAAAACTGGGTAATGGGTAATAAAGGGATTATCTATCTTTTAAAACAACAAAAAATCTGGTGTTGACTGTCCCTTTAACCCCTAAACCTAACACCCCCTAACCATAACCCTAAACCTAACACCCCGATCTTTAACATAATTAAATTATAACTAAATTAAATTTACAATTATTAACTAATAATACCTATTTAAATCTAAATACAAAGTACCCCCTAACCCTAACCCCAAACCTTAACCCCTAAACCGCCGGTCCCCACATCGCAACAACTTAATTTAAACAATATTAAACCCTAAACCTAACACCCCCTAACTTTAACATAATTAAAATATAACTAAATTAAAGTTACAATTATTAACTAATAATACCTTACCTGTGAAATAAAACCTAAGCTAGCTACAATATAACTAATAAGTATATTGTAGATAGCTTAGGTTTTCTTTTTATTTCACAGGTAATTTTGTATTTATTTTAACTAGGTAGTTAGTAATAACTATTTACTAACTAGTTTACCTAGTTAAAATAAATACAAATTTACCTGTGAAATAAAAAGAAAACCTAAGCTGCCTTACACTAAATCATACCATTACAAAATAAAAAAACTACCATTACAAAAAATAAAAAATACTACAATTACAAAAAAAAAACCTACCATGACAAAAAATAACAAACGTAATTATCTAAAACAATAAAAATTATTCCTATTTTAATACCCTTTAAAAAAAAACAAAAAAAAACCTAATCTATAATAAACTACCAAGGACCCTTAAAAGGGCATTTTGTAGGGCATTGCCCTAAAGCTAACAGCTTTTTTTGCTATAAAACAAAACAAACACCCTAACAGTATACCCCCCAAACCCACAAGATAAAAATAAAGTAAAACCTAATTTACCCTTTGCCCTAAAAAAGGGCATTTGTATGGGCATTGCCCTTAAAAGGGCATTTAGCTCTTTTGCTGCCCAAGCCCTAATCTAAAAATAAAAACCCACCCCAAAACAAAAAAAAACCCATTACATAAAATAACAAACAAATTATAAAAAATTATAAAAATTATTACTATTCTAATACCCATTTAAAAGAACACCCCAAATTGAAAAAAATAATCTAAAATAAACAGACGATCGCATAAGAGAGGACCTCCATGTCGGATCGATGGACATGCGCCTTGGACCTTCCCCTGAAACCTCCGTCTTGGACCTTTGCCTGGATCTCCGCCTCCGTGCATCACCGCTCCGCCTCCGCAGGGATGAAGAAGATGCCGGTCCCGTGATGGATGAAGATGGAGCCGACTGGATGAAGATGGAGCCGTTGGGATGAAGATCATTCAATCGGGACTTCAACAACTGTGAGTACCTAAAGAGGGGTTAGTGTTAGGTTTTTTTAAGGTTTGAGGTATTTTTTTTTATATTAGGGTTTGGGCAGTAAAAGAGCTAAATGCCCTTTTCAGAGCAATGCCCATCCAAATGCCATTTTCAGGGCAATGGGTAGATTAGGTTTTTTTAGATAGCTTTTTTTTATTTTGTGGGTTTGGGGTTTGTAATGTTAGTGGGTCTTTGTAAAAAAAAAAATCAGAAAAAGAGCTGATATCTTTAGGGCAATGCCCTACAACAGGCCCTTTTAAGGGCCATTGGTAGTTTATTCTAGATTAGGTTTTTTATTTTGAGGTGTTTTTTTTTTTTTAAATGGGTATTAGAATAGGAATAATTTTTATAATTTTTGATAATTTGCTATTTTGTGTAATGGTTTTTTTTTTAGTTTTTGGGTGGGCTTTTATTTTTAGATTAGGGCTTGGGCATCCAAAAAGAGCTAAATGCCATTTTAAGGGCAATGCCCATACAAATGCCCTTTTCAGGGAAATGGGTAGATTATTTTGTTTTGTTTTGTAGCAAAAGAGCTGTAAACTTTAGGGCAATGCCCTACAAAAGGCCCTTTAAAGGGCCCTTGGTAGTTTATTATAGATTAGGGATTTTTTATTTTGGGGTGTTTTTTTATTTTTTTAAAGGGTATTAGAATAGGAATAATTTGTATTGTTTTGGATAATTTCGTTTGTTATTTTTTGTAATGGTAGGTTTTATTATTTTTTGTAATTTTAGTGTTTTTTATTTTTTGTAATGGTAGTTTTTTTTATTTTTTAATGGTATGATTTAGTGTAAGGCAGCTTAGGTTTTATTTTTATTTCACAGGTAAGTTTATATTTATTTTATATAGGAAGACTAGTTAGTAAAAAGTTATTAACTATTTACTAACTACCTAGTTAAAAATAAATACAAAATTACCTGTGAAATAAAAATAAAACCTAAGCTATAACTATTAGTTATAGTGTAGCTAGCTTAGGTTTTATTTCACAGGTAAGTTACTTTTAATTTAGATTTAGAGGTATTATTAGTTAATAATTGTAACTTTAATTTTGTTATATTTTAATTATGTTAACGTTAGGGGGACCTATCCGATATGCAGCGTCGCCGGCAATGCCAGATTTTGCGTGGGTTTGGTATCACATATACGGTGTAACATAGAAGTTACACTCGTATATTTCTGCCTTTGCCCGTAGTTTTTCCCCCATAGATAGACATAGAAACACACACAAAAAAAGCAATTTGGTATCCAACATACAGCGTAAGGACTTACGTGGCGAAAATGGAGAAATCTTACTCCATTTTCACCTCGCCACAAAATGCAGGCATAGCAAGCCTTATGCGGAATATTGGAGCACCGTAACTCCCTAAAATGCCTGCAAAATAAAACCTAACACCTAACGCATGCGCAATGTCTATCTAACTGTCAAGTGCAATCCCCCACCGCAATACCTAATAAAGTGTTTAATCCCTAAACCGCCGCTCCTGGACCCCGCCGCCACCTATATTAAATGTATTACCCCCTAATCTGACCCCCCTACACCGCTGCCACCTATATTAAATGTATTACCCCCTAATCTGACCCGCCGCCACCTATATTAAATGTATTACTCCCTAATCTGACCCCCCTACACCACCACCACCTATATTAAATATATTACCCCCTAATCTGATCCCCTACACCGCTGCCCCCTATATTAAATATATTAACCCCTAATCTGATCCCCCTACACCGCAGCCACCTATATTAAATATATTACCCCCTAACACCCCCTAACTTAATTATTATTTAGATAAATCTAAATAATATTAAAATTATTAACTAAATTATTCCTATTTAAAACTAAATACATACCTATAAAATAAACCCTAAGATAGCTACAATATAATTAATAATTACATTGTAGCTATTTTAGGGTTTATATTTATTTTACAGGTAACTTTGTATTTATTTTAACTAGGTAGAATAGCTATTAAATAGTTAATAACTATTTAATAGCTACCTAGTTAAAATAATTACAAAATTACCTGTAAAATAAATCCTAGCCTAAGTTACAAATACACCTAACACTACACTATCATCCACGCTCCATGACTCCGCGGTCTTCAGTTCTGGCGTCGCCGATCTTCAGTTCCAGCGTTGCCGGTCTTCAGCTCCGCGGTCATCGGTCTTCAACTCCTCCGCTCCGTGCCAGCTGGTTCCTGGAAGAAGAAGAGGTCGCCGCTTGGAAGAAGACTTCACCGCCTGGAACAGGACCTTCTCTGCCGGTCTTCAGGACAGGTAAGGACCACTTGGGGGTTAGACTTAGGTTCTTTTAAGGGGGGATCGGGTGGGTTTTAGAGTAGGGGTGTGTGGGTGGTGGGTTGTAATGTGGGGGGGGGATTGTTCTTTTTTTTACAGGTAAAAGAGCTGATTACTTTGGGGCAATGCCCCGCAAAAGGCCCTTTTAAGGGCTGGTAATAGAGCTGATTAGTTTTGTAATTTAGTTTAGGGTAGGGAAATTTTATTATTTTGGGGGGCATTTTTATTTTATTAGGGGGCTTAGATTAGGTGTAATTAGCTTAAAATTCTTGTAATATTTTTTTATTTTTTGTAATTTAGTGTTTGTTTTTTGTAATATAGTTTAGTTTATTTAATAAAATAAACCCTAAGATAGCTACAATATAATTAATAATTACATTGTAGCTATTTTAGGGTTTATATTTATTTTACAGGTAACTTTGTATTTATTTTAACTAGGTACAATAGCTATTAAATAGTTAATAACTATTTAATAGCTACCTAGTTAAAATAATTACAAAATTACCTGTAAAATAAATCCTAACCTAAGTTACAAATACACCTAACACTACACTATCAATAAATTAATTAAATAAACTACAATTATCTAAACTAAAATACAATTAAATAAACTAAACTATATTACAAAAAAACAAACACTAAATTACAAAAAATTAAAAAATATTACAAGAATTTTAAGCTAATTACACCTAATCTAAGCCCCCTAATAAAATAAAAAAGCCCCCCAAAATAATAAAATGTCCCTACCCTAAACTAAATTACAAAAGTAATCAGCTCAATTAGTTAGTGTTGGCTATGTGGGGGGGGTGCGGTTTAGGGGTTAATAGGTTTAGTTTGTGTTGGCAATGTGGGGGGTGCGGTTTAGGGGTTAATAGCTTTAGTTCGTGTCGGTGATGTGCGGGGTGCGGTTTAGGGGTTAAATGTTTAGTTCATGTCGGCGATGTTTCAGAACGGTGGTTTAGGGGTTAATAGGTTTAGTTAGTGTCAGCGATGTGGGGGGTGTGTGGTTTAGGGGTTAATAGGTTTAGTTCGTGTCGGTGATGTGGGGGGTGCGGTTTAGGGGTTAATAGGTTTATTTTGTGTCGGTGATGTGGGCGGGTGCGGTTTAGGGGTTAAATGTTTAGTTCATGTCGGCGATGTTTCAGAACGGCGGTTTAGGCGTTAATAGGTTTAGTTAGTATAGTCAACAATGTGGGGGGGTGCGGCTTAGGGGTTAATAGTTTTAGTTTCAGCGATGTCGGGGGAACGGTGGTTTAGGGGTTATACTTAGTGTCGGGGAACTGCGGTTTAGGAAGAAACATTTAAAAATTCAGAATATGGATCCAAAAATTCGGAAATATATATATTCATTTTCGGAATTTGTAATTCGGATGCATCCAAATTGCCTAACCGGCCAAAATTTTGCAGAATTCGTCCAAAACAAAACGCACATGTCTAATTAAAGGGACACTGTACGCAAAAATTTTATTTCGTGATTCAGATTGAGCATGAAATTTTAAGCAACTTTCTAATTTACTCCTATTATCAAATTTTCTTCATTCTCTTGGTATCTTTATTTGAAATGCAAGAATGTAAGTTTAGATGCCGGACCATTTTTGTGAACAACCTGGGTTGTCCTTGCTGATTGGTGGATAAATTCATCCACCAATAAAAAAGTGCTGTCCAGAGTACGGAAACCAAAAAAAAGCTTAGATGCCTTTTTTTTCAAATAATGATAGCAAGAGAACGAAGAAAAATTGATAATAGGAGTAAATTAGAAAGTTGCTTAAAATTGCATGCTCTTTATGAATTACAAAAGAAAAAAATTGGGTTCAGTGTCCCTTTAAGCAGCAGTGTGGTGAGTATTGAGTATAATTCTTGTATAATTCTTTTGCCCAATTCTTAGGCCTAGATTTGGAGTTCGGCGGTAAAAGGGCTGCTAACGCTCCGCGGGCTTTTTTCTGGCCGCACCATAAATTTAACTCTGGTATCGAGAGTTTAATCAAATGCTGCGTTAGGCTCCAAAAAAGGAGCGTAGAGCATTTTTACCGCAAATGCAACTCTCGATACCAGAGTTGCTTACGGACGCGGCCGGCCTCAAAAACGTGCTCGTGCACGATTCCCCCATAGGAAACAATGGGGCTGTTTGAGCTGAAAAAAAACCTAACACCTGCAAAAAAGCAGCGTTCAGCTCCTAACGCAGCCCCATTGTTTCCTATGGGGAAACACTTCCTACGTCTGCACCTAACACTCTAACATGTACCCCGAGTCTAAACACCCCTAACCTTACACTTATTAACCCCTAATCTGCCGCCCCCGCTATCGCTGACCCCTGCATATTTTTTTAAACCCCTAATCTGCCGCTCCGTAAACCGCCGCCACCTACGTTATCCCTATGTACCCCTAATCTGCTACCCCTAACACCGCCGACCCCTATATTATATTTATTAACCCCTAATCTGCCCCCCACAACGTCGCCGACACCTGCCTACACTTATTAACCCCTAATCTGCCGAGCGGACCTGAGCGCTACTATAATAAATGTATTAACCCCTAATCCGCCTCACTAACCCTATCATAAATAGTATTAACCCCTAATCTGCCCTCCCTAACATCGCCGACACCTAACTTCAATTATTAACCCCTAATCTGCCGACCGGAGCTCACCGCTATTCTAATAAATGTATTAACCCCTAAAGATAAGTCTAACCCTAACACTAACACCCCCCTAAGTTAAATATAATTTAAATCTAACGAAATAAATTAACTCTTATTAAATAAATTATTCCTATTTAAAGCTAAATACTTACCTGTAAAATAAATCCTAATATAGCTACAATATAAATTATAATTATATTATAGCTATTTTAGGATTAATATTTATTTTACAGGCAACTTTGTAATTATTTTAACCAGGTACAATAGCTATTAAATAGTTAAGAACTATTTAATAGTTACCTAGTTAAAATAATAACAAATTTACCTGTAAAATAAATCCTAACCTAAGTTATAATTAAAACTAACACTACCCTATCAATAAAATAATTAAATAAACTACCTACAATTACCTACAATTAACCTAACACTACACTATCAATAAATTAATTAAACACAATTCCTACAAATAAATACAATTAAATAAACTATCTAAAGTACAAAAAATAAAAAAGAACTAAGTTACAGAAAATAAAAAAATATTTACAAACATAATAAAAATATTACAACAATTTTAAACTAATTACACCTACTCTAAGCCCCCTAATAAAATAACAAAGCCCCCCAAAATAAAAAATTCCCTACCCTATTCTAAATTAAAAAAGTTACAAGCTCTTTTACCTTACCAGCCCTGAACAGGGCCCTTTGCAGGGCATGCCCCAAGAATTTCAGCTCTTTTGCCTGTAAAAAAAAACATACAATACCCCCCCCCCAACATTACAACCCACCACCCACATACCCCTAATCTAACCCAAACCCCCTTAAAGAAACCTAACACTAAGCCCCTGAAGATCTTCCTACCTTGTCTTCACCATACCAGGTTCACCGATCCGTCCTGGCTCCAACATCTTCATCCAACCCAAGCGGGGGTTGGCGATCCATAATCCGGTCCAGAAGAGGCTCCAAAGTCTTCCTCCTATCCGGCAAGAAGAGGACATCCGGACCGGCAAACATCTTCTCCAAGCGGCATCTTCGATCTTCTTCCATCCGGAGCGAAGCGGCATGATCCTGAAGACATCCAGCGCGGAACATCCATCCGGACCGACGACTGAACGACGAATGACTGTTCCTTTAAGGGACGTCATCCAAGATGGCGTCCCTCGAATTCCGATTGGCTGATAGGATTCTATCAGCCAATCGGAATTAAGGTAGGAAATTTCTGATTGGCTGATGGAATCAGCCAATCAGAATCTAGTTCAATCCGATTGGCCGATCCAATCAGCCAATCAGATTGAGCTCGCATTCTATTGGCTGATCGGAACAGCCAATAGAATGCGAGCTCAATCTGATTGGCTGATTGGATCAGCCAATCGGATTGAACTTGATTCTGATTGGCTGATTCCATCAGCCAATCAGAAATTTCCTACCTTAATTCCGATTGGCTGATAGAATCCTATCAGCCAATCGGAATTCGAGGGACGCCATCTTGGATGACGTCCCTTAAAGGAACAGTCATTCGTCGTTCAGTCGTCGGTCCGGATGGATGTTCCGCGCTGGATGTCTTCAGGATCCTGCCGCTTCGCTCCGGATGGAAGAAGATCGAAGATGCCGCTTGGAGAAGATGTTTGCCGGTCCGGATGTCCTCTTCTTGCCGGATAGGAGGAAGACTTTGGAGCCTCTTCTGGACCGGATTATGGATCGCCAACCCCCGCTTGGGTTGGATGAAGATGTTGGAGCCAGGACGGATCGGTGAACCTGGTATGGTGAAGACAAGGTAGGAAGATCTTCAGGGGCTTAGTGTTAGGTTTCTTTAAGGGGGTTTGGGTTAGATTAGGGGTATGTGGGTGGTGGGTTGTAATGTTGGGGGGGGGGTATTGTATGTTTTTTTTTACAGGCAAAAGAGCTGAAATTCTTGGGGCATGCCCCGCAAAGGGCCCTGTTCAGGGCTGGTAAGGTAAAAGAGCTTGTAACTTTTTTAATTTAGAATAGGGTAGGGAATTTTTTATTTTGGGGGGCTTTGTTATTTTATTAGGGGGCTTAGAGTAGGTGTAATTAGTTTAAAATTGTTGTAATATTTTTATTATGTTTGTAAATATTTTTTTATTTTCTGTAACTTAGTTCTTTTTTATTTTTTGTACTTTAGATAGTTTATTTAATTGTATTTATTTGTAGGAATTGTGTTTAATTAATTTATTGATAGTGTAGTGTTAGGTTAATTGTAGGTAATTGTAGGTAGTTTATTTAATTATTTTATTGATAGGGTAGTGTTAGTTTTAATTATAACTTAGGTTAGGATTTATTTTACAGGTAAATTTGTTATTATTTTAACTAGGTAACTATTAAATAGTTCTTAACTATTTAATAGCTATTGTACCTGGTTAAAATAATTACAAAGTTGCCTGTAAAATAAATATTAATCCTAAAATAGCTATAATATAATTATAATTTATATTGTAGCTATATTAGGATTTATTTTACAGGTAAGTATTTAGCTTTAAATAGGAATAATTTATTTAATAAGAGTTAATTTATTTCGTTAGATTTAAATTATATTTAACTTAGGGGGGTGTTAGTGTTAGGGTTAGACTTAGCTTTAGGGGTTAATACATTTATTAGAATAGCGGTGAGCTCCGGTCGGCAGATTAGGGGTTAATAATTGAAGTTAGGTGTCGGCGATGTTAGGGAGGGCAGATTAGGGGTTAATACTATTTATGATAGGGTTAGTGAGGCGGGTTAGGGGTTAATAACTTTATTATAGTAGCGCTCAGGTCCGCTCGGCAGATTAGGGGTTAATAAGTGTAGGCAGGTGTCGGCGACGTTGAGGGGGGCAGATTAGGGGTTAATAAATATAATATAGGGGTCGGCGATGTTAGGGGTAGCAGATTAGGGGTACATAGGGATAACGTAGGTGGCGGCGATTTGCGGTCGGAAGATTAGGGGTTAATTATTTTAAGTAGCTTGCGGCGACGTTGTGGGGGGCAAGTTAGGGGTTAAGAAATATAATATAGGGGTCGGCGGGGTTAGGGGCAGCAGATTAGGGGTACATAAGTATAACGTAGGTGGCGGTCGGCAGATTAGGGGTTAAAAATTTAAATAGAGTGGCGGCGATGTGGGGGGACCTCGGTTTAGGGGTACATAGGTAGTTTATGGGTGTTAGTGTACTTTAGGGTACAGTAGTTAAGAGCTTTATAAACCGGCGTTAGCCAGAAAGCTCTTAACTCCTGCTATTTTCAGGCGGCTGGAATATTGTCGTTAGAGCTCTAACGCTCACTTCAGAAACGACTCTAAATACCAGCGTTAGAAAGATCCCATTGAAAAGATAGGCTACGCAAATGGCGTAGGGGGATCTGCGGTATGGAAAAGTCGCGGCTGAAAAGTGAGCGTTAGACCCTTTAATCACTGACTCCAAATACCAGCGGGCGGCCAAAACCAGCGTTAGGAGCCTCTAACGCTGGTTTTGACGGCTACCGCCGAACTCCAAATCTAGGCCTTAGTGTCTCACTTATAAATGTTCACTTAAGAGATGTGAACAGATGATGTTACAATACTACAAATAGTATAACAATAATTATATTGTAAATTAAATTTAAAGTTAGGGGGTGTTAGGTTTAGGGGTTAATAGTTTAATTGAGTGATTTGTGATGTGGGGAGCCAGCGGTTTAGGGGTTAATAGGTTTAGTTTGTTTATTAGTAGCGATGTGGGGGCCAGCGGTTTGGGGGTTAATAGATTTAGTTTATTAGTAGCAATGTGGGGGGGGGGGGCTTTAGGGGTTAATAACTTTAACTAGTGTCAGCAATGTCGGGAGCAGCTTATTAGGGGTGTCTAGACTAGGGGTTTATGTTAGGGTGTTATGTTTTAACATAACTTTCTTTTCCCATAGACATCAATGGGGATTGCGATACGACGATGGCCATTCCGCGATCGCAGGTGTTTTTTTCTGACACTTTCTCCCCATTGATGGCTATGGGGGAAAGCGTGCACGAGCACGTAAAGTCAGGCCTTGGGTTTTGTGCGGTATGGAGCTTATCGCACATACTGCACAACAAGAGAAGGTTTTTCATCTTGTAATGGCAGCGCTATGTAACGTGCGATACCGCTATTTATTTTGCGTTATTTACGCACCCTGTTTAGTGGACAACTTTTAATCTTGGAAGTAATCATTGGAAAAGAATTTGCTAGATCGCAATTGCATAGCATAAAACTGTACACTTGAAGCATTCCCACCTGCAGACAGTGCCAGCACTTGCAAAAGGCAACAAGTCAGAGATTTAGTACTCAATTTCTCACTTATGTTACTGTAAGCATGAATAATTTTATTATTGATTTAAAAGGGATAGTAAAAGCAGAAATGCTTGTTTAAGAGCCAGCCCATTTTAGGTTCAGTACCTGGGTTGCACTTGCTGATTGGTTAGTTACATTTAGCCACCAATAAACAAGTGCAACCCAGGTTCTGAGCCAAAAATGGGCTGGCTTTTGACATACATTTCTGCTTTTCAAATAAAGATACAAAGAGAAGGAAGAAAAATTGATAATACAAGTAAATTAGTAAGTTGCTTAAAATTGCTGCTCTATATGAATCATGAAAGAAAAATGTTGGGTTTACTATCCCGTTACCTTTATGAGACTACATATGAAATGGTTTAACATTAGCTTTTATACAATACCACTACAATAAGCACTGCCTTGTGGTGTAAGCAGATCCCTGGAAAATAAAGGAATGCTCTGGGTGTTTAAATGTTCATTATGCAGCACAGAGTGCTCACCATAAATGTACCCAAATGAAGCTATCATTATACAGTACAGTGTTTAGATGCCTTGCATTATCATATAGCGCAGAGGGTTGTTTTTATTTGTGTATAAATGTTCATTATCATCACTATACAGTGACACTTGTCCAAGACTCCAAGTTATACTGCCCCCTGGCCAAAGCTTGACAGTACTGCAAGCTAATGTGATCTATTGTAGGGCTTAAGAAGCAGTAATGGAAGGCTATATAATTCCTTTGGGGAGGGGGCGGCAAAATGCGTCTTTGCCTGTGTGGCCAAAAATCCTAGCACTGGCCCGGCCTGCAGATAAAGCCTTTTCCACCTTTAGAGTAGCAGTTCTGATGAATCAACCACATATTTGTATTATTATTTTTTTTGCTGCATGCATTTGTTCATTTATTTCTCCCTTAAAGGGATATGAAACCCAAAAAATGTATTTTGTGATTCAGACAGCATAAAATATACAATTAAAAACCAAAATCCAATTTGCTTTGTGTCCATGGTATTATTTGTTAAAGAGATATGTGTCTGGAGCACTAAATGGCATGAAATTGTGCTGTCATCTAGTGATATGAAAATGGATAAGATTCTTGCAAACCTGCTGCCATATAGTGCTCCAGACATGTGCGCACCCTTGAGCTTACACCCTTACTTTTTATCAAAAGATACCAAAAGAATGAAGAAAATTTGATAATAGGAGAAAATTTGAAAGTTGTTTAAAAATTGCATTTTCAATCAGAATCATAAATGAAAAATGTTGGGTTTCATGTCCCTTTAAATGGCTCACTTATTTTGCAAAAACACAGCAAAACATAATTTATGCTTACCTGATAAATCAATTTCTGTTGGTGAGAGTCCATAATCCATTACTCCTGGTAATTACCTTTCTCTACCACTAGGAGGAGGCAAAGATTCCCAAACTGCAGGAGCTTTATAAACCCCTCCCACCTCACACATATCTCATAACATATAGCCAAGCAAAATAAAAGGATCATTGAAAAAAGAAAGGCTTAAGAAAAAAAACAACAACAAAAAACATAGGGTGTGGTCTCATGGACTCTCACCACCATGAAATAAATTAATTTATCAGGTAAGCATAAATTATGTGTTCTTTCATACAGGTAGGGAGAGTCCACAATCCAATACTCCTGGGAAATAATACCCAGTCAGTGGAGTCCACGTGTAATGAGACACAAAGTGTGGGGATGTAATAAACATCTTTTTTCAAGAACCCAAAAAGGACATTTTAATGCACTTAAAATGTAATTAACAGCCAAAAATAAATCAAGCTGAGACAACTGTCTGAAAGACTTTCCTACTAAAGGCAGCCTCAGAAGAAGCAAAAACATAAAAATGGTAGATTTTAGTAAAAGTATGCAAAGAAGACAAAGTAGCTGCCTTGCAAATTTTGTCATCTGACGCCTCATTCTTGAAAGCCCAAGAAGTGGCAACTGATCTTGTAGAATGAGTAGTAGTCCGTTTAGGTGGAGGCTGACCTGCCTCAAAGTAAGTCTTATGAATCAAAAGTTTCAACCAAGAAGCTAAAGAAACAGCAGAAACTAGAAGTTTGTCAGGAATCCTTAGTAGCATCAATATAATAGTTCAATGCTCTAACAACATCCAAATTATGCAAAGATCTCTATGAAGCATTCTTGGGATTAGGACAGAAAGAAGGGACAACAATTTCCCAACTGATATTTGAAGAATGGATTTAATTTGTCTACTACCCTGACTATATTTACTGATGAAACTAACTTTATCAAAAGCTTCTTCAGAAGCATTGGACCGTTTATCAAGCGGATCCCCTGTTAACTGGAGTATTGGGGACCTAACCAACTATTACTTACAAGAAGAATAGAGATTTAAAGAACATTCTGGCCCCTTCAAGATTACGACAGATGAGAGACAAGAAGGAGAATAGAAATACATCTCAATGGTTAACGAGACCTAACGGCACCTGAAAATGCCTGACATCCAGATGCGATATGTGCAAATATATACAGAAAGGAGATACTTTCCGTAATTCAGAGAAGGATAAAACATATCCTATTAAACAGAGGTATACATGTAGTACAACATATGTGGTCTACATGCTCACCTGCAAATGTCATTTATTATACATTGATAGGACAAAAAAAACAATCAGAAAGAGAGTGAGTGAACATGTTAACAACATTAAGAATGGAATAGACAATCAGTGTTTCAGAACATTTTCGTGCACACCACAATTGTAATCAGACATTAATGGTCAGAGTGATAGATTGGATTCCACCAAATCTGTATCCAAATAGGCTTCTCACTTTAAGACAACAAGAGACATATTGGATACAAGAACTGCACACTATAACTCCAAAAGGTCTAAATGTAGACATTGATCTGCCAGCATTTATGTGATTCAATGAGGTTAACATTTTATTCTCATCTTCAATAAACCAATAAGAAAGGGAAATTCAAGAAAGTTAAAAACACTAGTGCAATATCTATGTACTTTAATATGAATGGTCTGCCTGTTACTGTACTCTATACCGAACTTAATATATATCTCCATACATTAGGCATCGTTATAGATAGCCAATACCTACATAGATATATATATATGTGTGTGTGTGTGTTTAGAAAAAAGAGTTTCTAACAATTACTGCAAATTCTGAAAGCAAACATCTTAGAGACTTGTTAGTGTTGCCAGAATACTAAACCTCGCAATAAAGAGTCTTGTTATATAGTAACCCATAGTAACAAAATTGGGTCAAATAGATTATTGATTCGTTATCCCACATATGCATTTTTTATATGTGAATATGTATTGAGTGTATAATCTCTAACCATTGTAAATAATTGTTACATATAGTGCACATGTGGACCTTATTGTAACATTGTGTATATGCAATTGGTAGGTTAAACAGAATTTGCATAAGGTACTTAGATTTGTACAACTGTTACATTGTAATGCTGAAATGTACATACAACCAATCAGCACGTGTTTGGTTGTGCCGATGCAAATTACGTCAATTCTGGTATCGTGATTGACAGTCATTCCAACCAATTACATACCTTAAAATGGCTATTTAAATTTGAACTGGAGTAATCACCGCCATTACCTCTTGAGAAAGTCCGTCCGGGTCCGTAAGAAATGCGTTGAGGGTAACCAGCATTTCTTTGCCATCAAGACGCTCTTATCCGCCCCTGTATTCCTTTTGAATCCTGGAGTTTGTAAGCACAGTGTATTGTGGGACCTCACAGGCACATAGAAGTGGGCTGGGTGAGACGTACTGACTACTGTGAATATGCTTTCACTATTTTACTTCTTGTAAGTGTGTTTTTATATGCGCTTTTATTTTTCTCTCATTAAATACCGCACTTAGAGTCTCTGCGCTGCTGTGCATTTTTGTTTGTTTGCAGTCTGTCTCTCTGAGTGAACCTAAAGTGAATTACAGGAAGCAGCAGTGACTCAAGTACAATCTTGATTGGTTGATGATGGACACACTTCTATTTTAAGGATAAAACAAGGTACAATTTTTGAGTACCCCCTGAAGGAACGGCAGGGGCATTTTCATACCAAGTACTGTCCTTTATGTATATACATGTATACATTTATTCTGGAATACCATTGATATTTATGTTTTTATTATTTGATATTTTAAGAATCTAATATCAGCAGATTTTACTTGTTAATATAATATTTGATTATAACACCAATCTCAAGCACTGGTATATACTTCTTTTGTTTTAGACACCAATTTTAGTCTTCTCTGTTCTGTTAGATAAAGACTTAAGGGGACTGAATCTTTTTGAAACCCCAGAAAAGTAACCATTGTCTGAGACTAAAGAACTCTGGAAAATTAATCTTCGAACCATGGTTTTAAAGAAACAAATCTGTCGGTGTGAGATTCTGCTAAATGAAAAGATGGATCTTGAACCATGATATCGTCCATGTAAGGAAACACATCCATACCCTGAGATCTGATCACAGACAATAGGGCACCAAGAACCTTTGTGAAAATTATTGGAGCTGTAGCCAAATCATATGGTAGCAACAAACTGAAAATGCTTGTCTAGAAAGGCAAACCTCAGAAACTGGTAATGTTCTCTGTGATTTGGAACATGAAGGTAAGCATCCTTTAAATCCATTGTGAACATAAACTGACCTTGCTGAACAAAAAAATAGTCTAAATAGTTTCCATTTTGAAAGTAGGAATTCTGACAAACTAGAGCTTTAAGATACAGAACATTCCTTCTTTGGAACAATGAAGAGATTTGCAAAGGAACTAGAGCAATCACTCCCATAGTTTCCAGAACTAAAACGGACTGAAAAAAGGCTTGGGCTTTTAAAGGATTCCTTGGAAGATTGGACAGAAAAAAACTTCCTCAGGGATGCCATGTTTTGAATATTTGATATCCCTAGGAAACTATATTCATAACCCAGGGATCTGGAACAGACTGAAACCAAGCTTCCTAAAAAATGGCATAACCTCTAACCTGCCAGAGCCTCTGGATCAGGGGCCCACATCTTCATTCAGACTTGGAAGTAGGTGTAGACTTTTTGGCTTGCTTAGGTCTGTTCCAATTAGTACTAGGCCTCCAGACTGGGCCTTTATCTTCCTTGTTCTGATGAAAGGAATGAAAACTATTAAAGGCTTTAGATTTCCCTTTGGACTTCTTGTCCTAAGGAAGAAATGCCTCCGAACCTCCAGTAACATTAGAAATTATAGAATCCAAATAAGAACAAAATAATTTCTTTCCCTGAAAAGAAAGAGAAAAGTCTGGATTTAGACACCATATCAGCAGACCAGCAATTAAGCTATAAAGCTCTTCTCGAAAAAACTGACAAGGACATGTTTTTAACATTAAGATTAATAATGTCAAATACAGCATAAAAAAGGAATTAGCACTTTTGAGAAGTCCCAAGAGGTTAAAAAAATATTAAGTAGCAGAATCATTAGAAAACTGCTCTGAAAGACTAGTTAACCAGTAAGAAGAAGCATCAGTTACATCAGCAATATAAATAGCTGGCCTAAACAAATAACATGCTTTCACAAAAGCCCTTCTTTGAAAGGATTGTAACTTCCTATCTAAAGGTTCCTTAAAAGACATAGGCCTAGATTTAGAGTTCGGCGGTAGCCGTCAAAACCAGCGTTAGAGGCTCCTAACGCTGGTTTTAGGCTACCGCTGGTATTTGGAGTCAGTGATTAAAGGGTCTAACGCTCACTTTACAGCCGCGACTTTTCCATACCGCAGATCCCCCTACGCCATTTGCGTAGCCTATCTTTTCAATGGGATCTTTCTAACGCTGGTATTTAGAGTCGTTTCTGCAGTGAGCGTTAGAGCTCTAACGACAAGATTCCAGCCGCCTGAAAAAAGCAGGAGTTAAGAGCTTTCTGGCTAACGCCGGTTTATAAAGCTCTTAACTACTGTACCCTAAACTACACTAACACCCATAAACTACCTATGTACCCCTAAACCGAGGTCCCCCCACATCGCCGCCACTCGATTAAAATTTTTAACCCCTAATCTGCCGACCGCCACCTACGTTATACTTATGTACCCCTAATCTGCTGCCCCTAACCCCGCCGACCCCTATATTATATTTATTAACCCCTAACTTGCCCCACACAACGTCGCCGCAAGCTACTTAAAATAATTAACCCCTAATCTTCCGACCGCAAATCGCCGCCACCTACGTTATCCCTATGTACCCCTAATCTTCTGCCCCTAACATCGCTGACCCCTATGTTATATTTATTAACCCCTAATCTGCCCCCCACAACGTCGCCGACACCTGCCTACACTTATTAACCCCTAATCTGCCGAGCGGACCTGAGCGCTACTATAATAAAGTTATTAACCCCTAATCCGCCTCACTAACCCTATCATAAATAGTATTAACCCCTAATCTGCCCTCCCTAACATCGCCGACACCTACCTTCAATTATTAACCCCTAATCTGCCGACCGGAGCTCACCGCTATTCTAATAAATGTATTAACCCCTAAAGCTAAGTCTAACCCTAACACTAACACCCCCCTAAGTTAAATATAATTTTTATCTAACGAAATAAATTAACTCTTATTAAATAAAAGATTCCTATTTAAAGCTAAATACTTACCTGTAAAATACATCCTAATATAGCTACAATATAAATTACATTTATATTATAGCTATTTTAGGATTAATATTTATTTTACAGGTAACTTTGTATTTATTTTAACCAGGTACAATAGCTATTAAATAGTTAAGAACTATTTAATAGTTACCTAGTTAAAATAATTACAAATTTACCTGTAAAATAAATCCTAACCTAAGATATAATTAAACCTAACACTACCCTATCAATAAAATAATTAAATAAACTACCTACAATTACCTACAATTAACCTAACACTACACTATCAATAAATTAATTAAACACAATTGCTACAAATAAATACAATTAAATAAACTATCTAAAGTACAAAAAATAAAAAAGAACTAAGTTACAGAAAATAAAAAAATATTTACAAACATAAGAAAAATATTACAACAATTTTAAACTAATTACACCTACTCTAAGCCCCCTAATAAAATAACAAAGACCCCCAAAATAAAAAATTCCCTACCCTATTCTAAATTTAAAAAGTTACAAGCTCTTTTACCTTACCAGCCCTGAACAGGGCCCTTTGCGGGGCATGCCCCAAGAATTTCAGCTCTTTTGCCTGTAAAAAAAAACATACAATACCCCCCCCCCAACATTACAACCCACCACCCACATACCCCTAATCTAACCCAAACCCCCCTTAAATAAACCTAACACTAAGCCCCTGATGATCTTCCTACCTTGTCTTCACCATGCCAGGTTCACCGATCCGTCCTGGCTCCAAGATCTTCATCCAACCCAAGCAGGGGCTAGACATCCACTGAAGAAGTCCAGAAGAGGGTCCAAAGTCTTCCTCCTATCCGGCAAGAAGAGGACATCCGGACCGGCAAACATCTTCTCCAAGCGGCATCTTCTATGTTCTTCCATCCGATGACGACCGGCTCCATCTTGAAGACCTCCAGCGCGGATCCATCCTCTTCTTCCGACGACTAGACGACGAATGACGGTTCCTTTAAGGGACGTCATCCAAGATGGCGTCCCTCGAATTCCGATTGGCTGATAGGATTCTATCAGCCAATCGGAATTAAGGTAGGAATTTTCTGATTGGCTGATGGAATCAGCCAATCAGAATCAAGTTCAATCCGATTGGCTGATCCAATCAGCCAATCAGATTGAGCTCGCATTCTATTGGCTGTTCCGATCAGCCAATAGAATGCGAGCTCAATCTGATTGGCTGATTGGATCAGCCAATCGGATTGATCTTGATTCTGATTGGCTGATTCCATCAGCCAATCAGAAAATTCCTACCTTAATTCCGATTGGCTGATAGAATCCTATCAGCCAATCGGAATTCGAGGGACGCCATCTTGGATGACGTCCCTTAAAGGAACCGTCATTCGTCGTCTAGTCGTCGGAAGAAGAGGATGGATCCGCGCTGGAGGTCTTCAAGATGGAGCCGGTCGTCATCGGATGGAAGAACATAGAAGATGCCGCTTGGAGAAGATGTTTGCCGGTCCGGATGTCCTCTTCTTGCCGGATAGGAGGAAGACTTTGGACCCTCTTCTGGACTTCTTCAGTGGATGTCTAGCCCCTGCTTGGGTTGGATGAAGATCTTGGAGCCAGGACGGATCGGTGAACCTGGCATGGTGAAGACAAGGTAGGAAGATCATCAGGGGCTTAGTGTTAGGTTTATTTAAGGGGGGTTTGGGTTAGATTAGGGGTATGTGGGTGGTGGGTTGTAATGTTGGGGGGGGGGTATTGTATGTTTTTTTTTTACAGGCAAAAGAGCTGAAATTCTTGGGGCATGCCCCGCAAAGGGCCCTGTTCAGGGCTGGTAAGGTAAAAGAGCTTGTAACTTTTTAAATTTAGAATAGGGTAGGGAATTTTTTATTTTGGGGGTCTTTGTTATTTTATTAGGGGGCTTAGAGTAGGTGTAATTAGTTTAAAATTGTTGTAATATTTTTCTTATGTTTGTAAATAATTTTTTATTTTCTGTAACTTAGTTCTTTTTTATTTTTTGTACTTTAGATAGTTTATTTAATTGTATTTATTTGTAGCAATTGTGTTTAATTAATTTATTGATAGTGTAGTGTTAGGTTAATTGTAGGTAATTGTAGGTAGTTTATTTAATTATTTTATTGATAGGGTAGTGTTAGGTTTAATTATATCTTAGGTTAGGATTTATTTTACAGGTAAATTTGTAATTATTTTAACTAGGTAACTATTAAATAGTTCTTAACTATTTAATAGCTATTGTACCTGGTTAAAATAAATACAAAGTTACCTGTAAAATAAATATTAATCCTAAAATAGCTATAATATAAATGTAATTTATATTGTAGCTATATTAGGATTTATTTTACAGGTAAGTATTTAGCTTTAAATAGGAATCATTTATTTAATAAGAGTTAATTTATTTCGTTAGATAAAAATTATATTTAACTTAGGGGGGTGTTAGTGTTAGGGTTAGACTTAGCTTTAGGGGTTAATACATTTATTAGAATAGCGGTGAGCTCCGGTCGGCAGATTAGGGGTTAATAATTGAAGGTAGGTGTCGGCGATGTTAGGGAGGGCAGATTAGGGGTTAATACTATTTATGATAGGGTTAGTGAGGCGGATTAGGGGTTAATAACTTTATTATAGTAGCGCTCAGGTCCGGTCGGCAGATTAGGGGTTAATAAGTGTAGGTAGGTGTCGGCGACGTTGTGGGGGGCAGATTAGGGGTTAATAAATATAATATAGGGGTCGGCGATGTTAGGGCAGCAGATTAGGGGTACATAGGGATAACGTAGGTGGCGGCGGTTTACGGAGCGGCAGATTAGGGGTTAAAAGTGTAATGCAGGGGTCAGCGATAGCGGGGGCGGCAGAATAGGGGTTAATAAGTGTAATGCTAGGGGTGTTTAGACTCGGGGTACATGTTAGAGTGTTAGGTGCAGACGTAGGAAGTGTTTCCCCATAGGAAACAATGGGGCTGCGTTAGGAGCTGAACGCTGCTTTTTTGCAGGTGTTAGGTTTTTTTTCAGCTCAAACAGCCCCATTGTTTCCTATGGGAGAATCGTGCACGAGCACGTTTTTGATGCCGGCCGCGTCCGTAAGCAACTCTGGTATCGAGAGTTGCATTTGCGGTAAAAATGCTCTACGCTCCTTTTTTGGAGCCTAACGCAGCATTTGTTTGAACTCTCGATACCAGAGTTAAATTTATGGTGCGGCCAGAAAAAAACCCGCGGAGCGTTAACAGCCCTTTTACCGCCGAACTCTAAATCTAGGCCATACTGTCTTCCAAAGGAATAGTAGTATGCTTAGCCAGAGTATAATAGAATCTACTTTAGGGACAGTTTCCCACAGTTCAACATTAGAGGCAGGTAAGGAGTATAACTTCATAAACCTTGCAGAAGGATTCAAATAATTACCTGGCTAAGGCCAATAATTTGAATCTATTTCAGAAACAGCATCTGGAATAGGAAAAAACAGGAGGGGTTTTAGCAACAGTTTTAAAGACTGAATCTTAATGGTTAAAAGTTTATCCTCAGAAACCTTAGAGTCCCTAACCCCTAAAGTAAGCAAAACCTCTTTTAAAAGCGAATATTTTCAACTTTAAATAAAAAAAAACAAAGAGAGGATGAATCAGGTTCAACATCAGAACAATATTCCTCATCACCAGAGGAAACATCTCCTTCTGAAGACACAACAGGATTATCTCTAGCCTCAGAGGGCATATCATTTAAAGGGGAATAATAATAATATAAAGATTATGTCCCAAGGTTATATATACAGTATACTTGCCCAAAAAAGGCATACAAATAAAAATATGATAGTTTCCAATAGACACTCATCTACGAGTAAACAATCAGTAGAAAGCCAAACCAGTACTGAAACATATCAGCAGAGGTTATGGAATAGGAATATATTGTAGATCCATAGGAGGAGGCAAAAGACCACTATGGAAGGATAGTGACAAAATTCCCCATGAGGTGAAAAAGAGAGCAACTAACTATTACCCATATACATCCCTCTGACAAACACTGTACCGTGAGGGGAAAATGTGTCTCAACATAGACTGAAAGCACCTCTCGCTGAAGAAACATGTGCACAACTTTGTTCTTCACCTTTCTCCAGGTGAGGCAAAAACAAATCAATCATGTAAAGACTATAATTTATAACAAAAATACTTACCTTGTGTCTGTGTATAGCTATGTAAAAATGTAACTATTTGTACAATATGTAATGTATTGCTGGCATATCCCAGGACATACTCTTGCTGGTAAAATATTTACCAATGAGGCGGGAGGGGTTTGGAAATCTTTGCCTCTTCCTAGTGGTAGGGAAGAGTAATTCCCAGGATTGTGGACTTTCACCACCTGTATGAAAGAAATTAGCATTTTTATATTTGTCTGAATTGAAATGGACATGTATAATGACACATTACACATCAGAAAGCAGTTTTTCTTTGTTTTTAAACTTTCCAATTGTTTAGCAATCAGAAAGTACTGTTTGGATATGTCTTGGTTTTCTTTTATAATTTCTACTCCCAAACACAAGAAAGATCTGCACAAATGGTCTTCACAAAAGTAAAAGATACAAAGCCAAAAAAAAAAAAAAAGGTTAAGAGATGAGATCATTTAATAATTACTTATTAATCACTAACAGTGGCATTTCCAGTACTTAATTATTTGGGTTCACTTCCCAGAGGCCCACCTGTGTTTTGTGGGCAGGGAAATGTATTCCATAGGCGAGGTTGCGCATTTTGTAGGCAGGGTTGGGTGTTTCGTGAGCAGCGCTGGAGAAATCCTCTACAGAGAGGTGGTGGAAAAACAAACTGCATTCTTAGTTGAGGGGCATATGAGAGGACACCCATTATCTTGCCCCCGGCAACAGCACTGATCACCAAGCATAATTCAGGGCATGTGTACAATTAATAATCTGATATAACATTGATTGATTTTTTATTACAATTTTTAAATTAACATTTAAACAGTCATGTTTAATAAGTGTACAGGTTTCATAGTTTAAAAGTGAGATTTGATCTATATAATTTTAAAATTTATATGAATTGATCATGTGCAAGAACTTTGACAAGCAGACAGCCAATGAATGAATCTTGGAACAGGCATAATGAGTTCAAGCAAGGCCAAAGAACTGAATATGAAAGTCTGAAAATTGCTTGAGAAACACTCACAAAAGGGTTTTCTAATGGACCAGGATATACTGTATGTGTCAAGTTATAAACATTCAAGTTAGTTGAGTGGAATGTAAAAAAATGTCTACCTCATAAACAGAAATTTCCAATTATAATGGAAACACTTTATTCTTGACCCATATTCTGCAGAAGTATCCAGATCTATAAATAATATCATTTCCACTAATTCCTTCTTCCGAATTTCCTAATGGATTATATTTGCAAAGATATTCATAATCTTCTCACAATTTACTTTCTAACAGAGCCTCTATAATAATTTATGATATTTATTTGGGAATCAAGGCCCCAAGCACACAGATTGTGGACAAAAGTACTATTTACCCATGACTGCCTGTACGAGACACCAAATACCCTTGGCCTTTTGGTTTAATAGAGCTATAATAGTTATTTTGTTTTAAGGAACGACCTCACTGAATATACACACAACTGATTACTCCAATGTAACCGTTGTGCTCTGTTGTTAGTAGAGAATTGATTGTGAATGTATGTTCAACTAAGGTTTGTTGTTTTATGGGTTTTTCCATTACATTCGCTTCTTTTTATCTTGCTATAAAGGTTTGTTGATCAAGATGACGGTATCTATATGATCTCAAGTTATCCAACATACCAAATCAGCTCTCTTTGGATATATCAATAACCTCCTGGATATTGAACAGTTCACCCTGGACCCAATAACCCAGGACATGATAATCTTGACATGAACTTGCTGTATGATACCTACAAACTTGTTATACACTTTCATTATACTGTGTTATGTTTACTTGTTAAAATAGTAAAGAAAAAGAAAGCTACATCAGAAATACAAAGGAGCTCTAAATATAGTTTTCATGATAGTGATATTTGTGCTCCACTGTGTAATACCAGCACATGCTAATTATATTACAAGTTTTCATGACAGCGCGTTTCTATAGGCTCCAATGGGAGCCTCATTCTGATGCTGTCAAAGACAAAGGGGATAAATAGCGCAGCGATGGCAGGAAATTTAAATTTATATGTATATGTTTATATACATATATATTCATTTGTTAATATGTTAATATGTTTATATACATATATATTCATGTGTTAATATGTTAATATGTTTATATACATATATATATTCATGTGTTAATATGTTAATATGTTTATATACATATATATTCATGTGTTAATATGTTAATATGTTTATATACATATATATTCATGTGTTAATATGTTAATATGTGTATATACATATATATTCATGTGTTAATATGTTTATATACATATATATTCATGTGTTAATATGTTAATATGTTTATATACATATATATTCATGTGTTAATATGTGTATATACATATATATTCATGTGTTAATATGTGTATATACATATATATTCATGTGTTAATATGTGTATATACATATATATTCATGTGTTAATATGTGTATATACATATATATTCATGTGTTAATATGTGTATATACATATATATTCATGTGTTAATATGTGTATATACATATATATTCATGTGTTAATATGTGTATATACATATATATTCATGTGTTAATATGTTAATATGTGTATATACATATATATTCATGTGTTAATATGTTAATATGTTTATATACATATATATTCATGTGTTAATATGTTAATATGTGTATATACATATATATTCATGTGTTAATATGTTAATATGTGTATATACATATATATTCATGTGTTAATATGTGTATATACATATACAGGGAGTGCAGAATTATTAGGCAAATGAGTATTTTGACCACATCATCCTCTTTATGCATGTTGTCTTACTCCAAGCTGTATAGGCTCGAAAGTCTACTACCAATTAAGCATATTAGGTGATGTGCATCTCTGTAATGAGAAGGGGTGTGGTCTAATGACATCAACACCCTATATCAGGTGTGCATAATTATTAGGCAACTTCCTTTCCTTTGGCAAAATGGGTCAAAAGAAGGACTTGACAGGCTCAGAAAAGTAAAAAATAGTGAGATATCTTGCAGAGGGATGCAGCACTCTTAAAATTGCAAAGCTTCTGAAGCGTGATCATCGACCAATCAAGCGTTTCATTCAAAATAGTCAACAGGGTCGCAAGAAGCGTGTGGAAAAACCAAGGCGCAAAATAACTGCCCATGAACTGAGAAAAGTCAAGCGTGCAGCTGCCAAGATGCCACTTGCCACCAGTTTGGCCATATTTCAGAGCTGCAACATCACTGGAGTGCCCAAAAGCACAAGGTGTGCAATACTCAGAGACATGGCCAAGGTAAGAAAGGCTGAAAGATGACCACCACTGAACAAGACACACAAGCTGAAACGTCAAGACTGGGCCAAGAAATATCTCAAGACTGATTTTTCTAAGGTTTTATGGACTGATGAAATGAAAGTGAGTCTTGATGGGCCAGATGGATGGGCCCATGGCTGGATTGGTAAAGGGCAGAGAGCTCCAGTCTGACTCAGATGCCAGCAAGGTGGAGGTGGAGTACTGGTGTGGGCTGGTATCATCAAAGATGAGCTTGTGGGGCCTTTTCGGGTTGAGGATGGAGTCAAGCTCAACTCCCAGTCCTACTGCCAGTTTCTGGAAGACACCTTCTTCAAGCAGTGGTACAGGAAGAAGTCTGCATCCTTCAAGAAAAACATGATTTTCATGCAGGACAATGCTCCATCACACGCGTCCAAGTACTCCACAGCGTGGCTGGCAAGAAAGGGTATAAAAGAAGAAAATCTAATGACATGGCCTCCTTGTTCACCTGATCTGAACCCCATTGAGAACCTGTGGTCCATCATCAAATGTGAGATTTACAAGGAGGGAAAACAGTACACCTCTCTGAACAGTATCTGGGAGGCTGTGGTTGCTGCTGCACGCAATGTTGATGGTGAACAGATCAAAACACTGACAGAATCCATGGATGGCAGGCTTTTGAGTGTCCTTGCAAAGAAAGGTGGCTATATTGGTCACTGATTTGTTTTTGTTTTGTTTTTGAATGTCAGAAATGTATATTTGTGAATGTTGAGATGTTATATTGGTTTCACTGGTAAAAATAAATAATTGAAATGGGTATATATTTGTTTTTTGTTAAGTTGCCAAATAATTATGCACAGTAATAGTCACCTGCACACACAGATATCCCCCTAAAATAGCTATAACTAAAAACAAACTAAAAACTACTTCCAAAACTATTCAGCTTTGATATTAATGAGTTTTTTGGGTTCATTGAGAACATGGTTGTTGTTCAATAATAAAATTAATCCTCAAAAATACAACTTGCCTAATAATTCTGCACTCCCTGTATATTCATGTGTTAATATGTGTATATACATATATATTCATGTGTTAATATGTTAATATGTGTATATACATATATATTCATGTGTTAATATGTTAATATGTGTATATACATATATATTCATGTGTTAATATGTTAATATGTGTATATACACATATTAACACAAAAATATTTGTATATAAGCAGATACATATATATTTACTGGGAACACACAGTTCCAATAGACTTCAATGTAAAGGCACCTTTTAGTGACCTTTTTTTTCTAACATCCCACTCCTGCCAACTTTACCCCAACTTTACCCCCCAAAATACTGCCTAGTGCAGTTACTTTATTATTATAATTATTATAATTATTATTATTATTATTATTAAATATACTGCTATCTTTATTTTTTAATAAAATACACACCATTGTATGTTGGGGGAATTTGGGGCAAATGTATAAAAATTAATCAAAGATCTGATCTCTGGTAAATTTTATAAGCGCTAATTGCTACCATTTTAATGGCTGGTTAATTATTGTGCTCCCGCAAACGGCCTTTGCGGGCGCGTAATAAGTTTGTTATTGAACTAGAAACTAATGCCCAGGGGTAAAATGGCTTCCCCTTCTAAATGCAAACTCTGGATGCATTATATATTTGTGTGTATGTACGTGTGTTTGTGTGCAGTTTCTCGAATTAGGAAAAAAGAAACAAGATATAGGACTAGATTACAAGTGTAACGCTAATTTATTGTGCACCCTCAAACTGGCAAATTTGCATGATAAATAACCAGCCATTATAAGTGAGCTTGCTGTAGCAATTAGTACTCAAAAAATTAACCAGAGGTCAGACCTCTTTAAATGTACTCCAATTGCCCCCAAAATAAAGTGTGAGTCCCTTTTTAAAAAACAAAACATGTAGATTTTTATTTTTTTTATTTTATAAAAAAAAAGGCACTAAGCAGTTTTTGGGGGCTAAAATTGGCTGTTGTGGGGTGTTAGAAAACAAAACGGCACTGAAAAGTGCCTTTACATTGCGATCTATGGGAACTTTGTGTTCCCAGTAAATATATTTGTATATGCTTATATACATATATATTTATGTGTTAATATGTGTATATACATATATATATAGTCATATACATATATATATTTAAAATTGCTGCCCATTGCTGCATGACTTACTCCCTTCGCTGTGCTAGTTCTCATGCCGTGTCTGACGCCATGAGAACGAGGTTCTCATTGGAGCCTATGGAAGCACACTCATGTAAGCGCAATGCTTCCGTGCACATTTGCGTGTGCTGGTATTACTAAGTTGAACGTAAATATCACTTTCACAGAAGCAGTATTTTGTAATCTAGCCTATAGTGTTGTGAGGAGGAAGAGGCTTTAAAAATAGAAACTTGCAATTTTCAGAAGGCAAATAGTCTGATTATGGTGCCTAACAACACTCTACTACAGTCTCAATCAGAAACTTAGATTTTATGATGATTTCTTTACCTGTGAATAATTTTAGTATAGCACATGAGCATGAAAGTGGATGATTATTTAGATAGCATTGGTTAGAAATTTTAGACCTTTTTTAAAAATATTATCAGATTTCACTGTGGATGCTGCTATTTGGATATGCAAGCAGCTTCTTGGCAACTAAGGAGAGTGCAGGTTAGAAAGTATTAGCCAGATCCCATTTGTTTATTGGTTCAGAAGTAGGTAATGGAGGTGGATCAAGGTAAGCTTTTACCATACCACACTTGCTACTTGGGGTATTGGTGGTTCCAACCAAAAACCATGGGCATTGGCCCAAAATACTGCTGGTCTGGTCTCTCAGGTTTCACTGCATCCATGCAGATGTTCAAATGTGCAAAAGAATATGAAGATGTCAGGCTCCTGCTTTTCTCCCTCTCTCAGCATACCACTTTTCTTTTGAAGCTCACCCAACTTGGAGATGAGCCTTTCTCTTCCAAAATGCAGACTCAGTACAATTGGCCAGCCTAAGCTTCCTCATAAGTGTGGCTACATTAACATAGGGCCTGTCACTGGATAGGGCTCCATGGCCAGTAAGGAAACTGTCAATTTTGTTGACCAGGCAAGTAAATATTGGAATTACCTTAGCCAGGCTTTAAGCAACTTGTCTTAGGTTTTTAGTAACATCCATGAATCACTTGAGAACTGTCACTATTAGCCCAATCACTGACCATTCCATGACTTAGTCACTCTTTTTCCGTAAGAATTACTCCGGTACCTACTACCCTTCAGTTTGAGATCATTACCCCTTAATTGTAAAATTTTATTTACATGAAAAATACTCACAGCTAAAGCTTTTAAAAAAATAACTTTATAAATATACTTGAAAGTTATTATCATATCACCTCTTTCCCTTCTATCCTCTGAGCTATTTATATGTAGGTCGTTGAGCCTCTACTAGTAAGTTTTATTTTTTAGACCATGTACCATTTTAGTAGCCCTTCTTTGCACAGATTACAATTTGTTTATATCCTATTGGATATATGGCCTCCAGAACTGTAAACAATACTCAAGATCTGTAAAGTGGGATAAGAACCTAACTGTTTCAGCTAGAAATACCTCTACCAATAAAACCAAGCATTCTACTGGCCTTACTCACTGAAATACTACATTGTTTACAAAATCAAAATTAGGCTACCCCCCTCTTACGTCAATACTACTATACTGCTAGTGCTACCTGTTGCAGCTGCCTTAGCTTCTAGACTCTGGGGAGTGTGAAACAAGACAAAGCAACTACTGGCTGTGACACTGGAGGGAGTGGTAGATGGAGTAGAGGAGACTGGAAGACACGTTCAGTTAGTGGTACTGTCACTGCTACTGACAGTCACAGTTTACAACACTGGGTTCACTTGGCCCAAACAATTGCAACTGATACCTAACACAGAAATAGTTTGCTTACTTCACTGTGTTACTGTACAAATCATATTTGTGCAAAGTCAAACTAACAGCAATGCACATACCAAAACTTTTAGAAGTTATAGTAACACTGAACTATTTAAAGTACACTATTTCATTATAACCGAGGCATTTTCTAACTAAACATAAGTATCTAACACTGAAAAGTGAAAACATGTAATACACTCAGGTAGTTAAATGGATCTCTTCCAGGATTGCTTCCTTGTATGTGTGTCTGCTAGTTTGCAAAAAGGGTATTGAGAGACAAAGGGCAAGATTTACGATAACGTAAATGCTCCGATCAGTTGCATTCTCACTCATTTGAGCCTGAAACTGATATTTCTGAAGTAGCAATTTAAACCACTGATACATAAACTTTCACACCAATTTGGAGTTGGCAAATGAAAATCACCCCAGATTCATTCGACCGGGGTGATTGACAAGCCCTACTCTCACGCAATTGGTTGCGGGTCAGACTTGCACAAGCTTTCGTCCCTGCAATGTTAATTATGGATAACAAATGTACCCCACAATCTGTGAGCAAATGCACAGGTTCACAACATCCTTTCCGCTCGCAGATTGATACATTTTGCCAGGAATGGTGAGAAAAGAGAAATAAGAGAGAAGTGACCTGCAGCTCTGCATAAATTCTCTCAACCTTACAGAGAACTACAGGTATTTGCCTACAAAATCCCTTCATTTTTATTTCCAAATGCTTCCACACTCACAATTTCACCCAGACAGAAACCTGCAGTTTCTCTGTGTGAGACTGTGAGTTTACAAGAGTTTGTCTGGCTCTGAGCTGCTACAAAGGGAGGGAGAGAGAGAGGGAAAAGTGCTATGGACCCCAAAGGTAACTACCACCCTGCCCCCTGCTGCTAGGAATCTTCCAGGCACCCTCAGCACTACAGCTGTGTCAAAAGGTCTTATAGCATGCAAGCTTCTGCATGTATTATGGAAAGGTTTAAATGGCCTAATTATCTCACTATGACACATACTAAATAATGTGTTGTACTACTAAGGTATTGTAGAAGTCTGGTACAGAAACAACATTCACTGCATCAGATATCTGAGCTTGGTAAACACCCAACTTCTTCACAACTGACATTCTATGGAAACCATGAAAACTAGCAACTAGCTGGTAAAAGGCTAAGAAGCAATTTTACAGTCAACTGCACAAGCAAGAAACAGGTGGCCTCAATAGAGATAATCAAAACGATTGGTGCCGAGACATTTGAGTAAATAAATCCATGTATAAACTTAAATATTACTATCAGTACTTGCAAATTAGCACTGCATTATTATATGTTATATAAACTTACCATAAAAAAGCCAGAAGATAAAACAGTAAACAGAAAAGCAAAGGGTGCACTATCATTTTCCACCACTAGAGTGTAGTAAAGGACATGCTAATAAAAACCTTCAAAGTCAAATTATTAATTATACTACAATAGTTTACAATAGAAATACAATTATTAAAGGGACATAATACTCATATGCTAAATCAACTGATGCAGTATAACTGTAAAAAACTGACAGGAAAATATCACCTGAGCATCTCTATGTAAAAAAGGAAGATATTTTACCTCACAATCTCCTCAGCTCAGCAGATTAAGTTCTGTGTAAAAAGTTATACTTCAGCTGCTGTCCAGTTGCAGGTAAAAAATAATAATGAAGATAAAAAAAATATAATATAAAAAAAAAAAAAAAATAATAATGAAGAAATGAACAACAGCCAATCAGCATCAACAGTGCTGAGGTCATGGACTCTTTTACTGCGATCTCATGAGATTTCACTTAACTCTCATGAGATTTCATAGTAAACTTCCTTAAACTGAATAGGGAAATAACATGAGAGTGCACAAGGCTCAATCCCTTAGCTGTCCCGGGACAGACAAACTGATTTGCTGCTTAGAAGTCCTTTACAATGGGATGTGGCTACTGAGGAACTTTTGAGGTAAAATATCTTTCTTTTTTACATAGAGATGTTCAGGTGATATTTTCTAGTCAGCTTTTTACAACTATGCTGCATCACTTTCAAGTGTTTCAACATTTGGGTATCATGGCCCTTTAATTAAAATAATTCAACTTTTTCTCTTGTTGTCCCTTGTTGTCTGGGAGTGTTCACAAGTCCTGAGCATTTTATGGCAGCTGCATTTGTAACATATAATTTATGTAGTTCGTTATACATCTCTGCATGCTCTTAAAGCAATCTAGATAAGCCTATTTTTATATGCGGTCATAGAAAGGGGCTTTTTTATCTAAGGATATCAAGAGAAAATAGTGAATTTCATCATAAAACACTCTATCTCAGTTATGAAATTTAAATGTTGATGAATATAATACTTTAAATTTAGCAAAAAAGATGAATATGACTATATATCATGAGACAGTCTGTAAACATACAATATAAACCAAAATACCTGCAATTACTTACTTGCAATAAATACTTGGAAATGTAAGGCAGCTTGTAAGCAGATATCCCATTACAATTCACATGTAGGGGGATATTTATCAAAGGTCTGGCGGACCTGATCCGACAGTGCGGATCAGGTCCGCCAGATCTTGCTGAATGCAGAGAGCAATACGCTTTCCGTATTCAGCATTGCGCCCCCTGCAGATTTGCGTCCAATCGGCTTCCAGCAAGGAGGTGTCAATCAACCCGATCGTTCTCAATCGGGTTGATGTGTGTCTGCCTGCTCTTATGGAGCAATGGTCTTTAGACCGCTGCTTCATAACTGGTGTTTCTGGCGAGTCTGCAGGCTCGCCAGAAACACGGGCCATCAAGCTCCATCCGGCGCTTGATAAATGGGCCCCATAGGCCTTTCATTTTAACACGTCCCATACCTATTTGTTTCCCAATGTTCTGTATTGGCACCTTGTAGTATAGACTAAAAGTTACATAATTGTAAGAAATAATTATTACATTGACAAGAGAAAATAAATTCATGAAAGTGCTAACCTGTAATCTGTACAAGAAGCAAATAACATTTCAGTTAAAATTACACAGAGTTCAGGAACTCTTCTAGAATGTATTCCTGCAATAATAAAATGTTAAAACCAGTTGCTTAGAGAGAAAAGCTGAAGTTGTATTCAGCATTCTCATTTGGGAGTGAGAATATTTATTGCAAACACACTGTAAACATTGAAAACTATAACCAACCAAAACATCTAGAGCCAAGTAGGTAGGAAGAAGGGAGCTATCTTCATATGATGCCGTGCTTGGCTATACTTGCTTCAGTGCATAGTACTTATGTGCTTCCACATACCCCTACTAGATAATGTATGGTCAGTGTCCAACAAACTGATGGATGAAATGTACTACACCAAAGGTCCCTCTCCTGCTATTATTCACAAAATAGCTACAAGGTTCAGAACCTTGACAGAGTGCTTAATCAGGTAAACATAAGCAATCCCTTCCAAACTTGTATCCTATGAGAACATCTGAGATTTCCAAAATAAATTCTCTATTATTTAAAGGGACACTAAACCTAATTTTTTCTTTCATGATTCAGATAGTGATGCAATTTTAAGCAACTTTCTAATTTACTCCTATTATCTATTTTTCTTTGTTCTCTCGTTATCTTTATTTAAAAGCAGGAATGTAAAGCTTACGAGCCGGCCCATTTTAAGTTGAGCACCCTGGAAAGGGCTAGCTTATTGGTGGCTACATTTAAGTCACCAATAAGCAAGCATAACCCAGGTTCTCAACCAAAAATGGGATGGCTCCTAAGCTTTACATTCCTACATTTTAAATAAAGATAACAAGAGAGCGAAGACAAATTGATAATAGGAGTAAATTAGAAAGTTGCTTAAAATGGCATGCTCTGTCTGAATCAGGAAAGAAAATATTTGGGTTCGGTATCACTTTAATCGTATAACTGAAAGCTCAAATTAAAGGGACAGTCTTGTCAAAATTAAACTTTCATGATTCAGATAGGACATGCCATGTTAAACAACTTTCCAAATTACTTTTATCATCAAATTTCCTTTGTTCTCTTGGTATTCTTTGTTGAAAGCTACACCTAGGCAGTCTCACATGTCAATTTCTAAGCTGTTGAAATGCCTCTTATTTCAGTGTATTTTGACAGTTTTTGACAGAGCTAGTTCATGTGTCTCATATAGATAACATTGTGCTCACTCCCATGGAGTTACGTATGAGAGGACACCGATTTGCTAAAATGCATGTCAGTCAAAAGAACTGAGATAAGGGGGCAGTCTGCAAAGGCTTAGAAACAAGGTAAAATGTGTATTAATATAACAGTGTTGGCTATGCAAAACTGGGGAAAGGATAATAAAGGGATTATCTATCTTTTTAAACAATAACAATTCTGGAGCAGACTGTGCCTTTAAACTTAATATATACAATATATCTTTAAAAAAAAAGCCCATGTCCAAATAAAGGAGGGGATCATCCACTGCTCCACCAATTCATTGGGCTTCTGCAGAATACTAGCTATCGGTCTGGTTTTGTAAAGTGTTGCTTATCAATTACTTAATTCTCAATTTCTTATTTCTGTCATCAAAGTATACAGTAGAGGTTTTTTTTCTATATATGATCTATCATTTTATATTACCATCTCAAAGTGTTTAATGTCCCTTTAAGTGTCCCTTTAAATTTGAACAAATAAAAAGAAACTAATAAAGAAAATGGAACTCTTCTGTCCTTTAAACACAACTAAAGCAATAAAGCACAATGCTCACTCTCTGTCCTGACCTTGTTAAATAAGATTCTATTTATTAAGCCTTTTTATGTTGATTGAAACGTTTATTCTATGGTCAAATCTTTTAAAAAGTTGACATAAGATGTAGTAAAATATTTTATATCATAATGAAGCTATTTCTAAATAGTCTCAAGGTTATTATTGAGTTGACAATTAATTAACACAATCCTTGTTTTTATTTCAAAATGTTACCTTTCCTTTTTCTTGTTAAATTTGTGATCTTGACCTTACACCAGAGAGATGTTAGCCAGTGAGCGTCTATGAAATTACGCCTGAATTTGCTATTTAACGCTGCAGTACCGCATTAAGCCACTTGATGGCTGCAGAACCAAATGATTGTAATAATTTGTCTAAAATTGATTAGAAAGTAGTATTTTATCATCTTCTGAATAAACAATGTTTAAAGAATTAACAGTGCATCATCCAGTTCAGTGTCATTAGTGGCTTTGTACTGTAAATTGTTACATGTAATAATGCATGACAGATCCACCTCAAGTACTGTGGATATTTTATGAGTCTCCAGCACTTATCAATCTGATAATAATAGTTTTTTTCCCTATGGCACTTCACAGAAGTCATTCATTCTATGAAAGCCATCTATAGATTGAGGTATATAGCGATGTAATTGAACACAGTAATGGACCTTGTACAGCTATAGGAACCCTTTTTTTTATCAGTTGCAGATGCATGTAGAGTTCTCCTTAACCCTTTCTTAATGACAATCAAAACAGGTTACTTATATAGTGCTAGATTACAAGCAGAGCGGGATTAATTTTTTTCTCGCAATTGTGAAAACTCAGCTAGAATTAAACTTTTTGCGCTAGTCGGTAACCCAAATACCGCAAAAATCCTAACAAATTATTGCGTACATGTATTCCACCATGGAAATCAATGGAGAAAATGAAGTAGAAAAAAAAACTAACACGTGGCTATTGCGCAAAGACGATCGCATTTTCGTATTCCCCATAGGAGTCAATAGAGAGAAAAAATTGTTGAAAAAAGCACCCATCGCGTAAACAACATAGCATATTCGCATTAGTAAATGTCATATATTTACAGTAAATACATAGTTAGAATCTTTATTAACCCCTTAACGACCAACGACGTATGGGGTACGTCCTGCAAAAAAATGCAGTTAATGACCAAGGACGTACCCCATACGTCGTTGGTCTTTGAAAGCAGTGGAAGCGATCCTGATAGCTTCCAGCTGCTTTCATGTTATTGCAGTGATGCCTCAATATTGAGGCATCCTGCAATAACTGTTTTTAGCCATCCGATGCAGAGAGAGCCACTCTGTGGCCCTCTCTGCATCGGCTATCGATAGCCATTACCGTTGGTGGGTGGGAGCTCATCCAGGGCGGCAGGTGGGCAGTTATTGGTGGAGGAGGGGGGAGGGATCTTGTGCGGATGCGCGCGCGTGCACGTGAGATCAATGCAAACAGCATCAATATGCTGTAGATCTGGAGGGTGGGAGAGAGGACTGGGGAGGGTGGGATTTTCAAATCAAGGCATCTGGGAGAGGGTGGGGGGTTGGATGTTGAGGGGGGGGGGCAGCTACACTACAAAAATATTTAATAAAATAATTTAAATACATTATTATTTTTCAAACTGGGTACTGGCAGACAGCTGCCAGTACCCAATATGGTGCACAATAAAGGTTAAATAAAGGGGGTTAAAGAGCTGTTTGGGGGGGGGGATCAGGGAGGTTGGGGGCTAAGGGGGGTCCTACACAGCAGAAGAATTTTTAATTTTTTTTAAAAAAACCTAAAACCCCCCAAAAAACTTTTATTTTAGTATTGGCAGACTTTCTGCCAGTACTTAAGATGGCGGGGACATTTGTGGGGTGGGGGAGGGAAGGGAGCTGTTTGGGAGGGATCAGGGGGTCTGATGTGTCAGGTGGGAGGCTGATCTCTACACTAAAGCTAAAATTAACCCTGCAAGCTCCCTACAAGCTACCTAATTAACTCCTTCACTGCTAGACATAATATACGTGTGATGTGCAGCGGCATTTAGCGACCTTCTAACTACCGAAAAGCAACGCCAAAGCCATATATGTCTGCTATTTCTGAACAAAGGGGATCCCAGAGAAGCATTTACAACAATTTGTGCCATAATTGCACAAGCTGTTTGTAAATAATTTCAGTGAGAAACCTAAAATTGTGAAATAAAGTTTTTTTTAATTTGATCGCATTTGGCGGTGAAATGGTGGCATGAAATATACCAAAATGGGCCTATTCAGGGATTCCTGACAGATATCAGTGTCCCAATGTAACTAGCGCTAATTTTGAAAAAAAGTGGTTTGGAAATAGCAAAGTGCTACTTTTATTTAGTGCCCTATAACTTGCAAAAAAAGCAAGGAACATGTAAACATTGGGTATTTCTAAACTCAGGACAAAATTTAGAAACAATTTAGCATGGGTGTTTTTGGGTGGTTGTAGATGTGCAACAGATTTGGGGGGTCAAAGTTTGAAAAAATTGTTTTTTTTCCATTTTTTCCTCATATTTTATAATTTTTTTAATAGTAAATTATAAGATATGATGAAAATAATGGTATCTTTAGAAAGTCCATTTAATGGCGAGAAAAACGGTATATAATATGTGTGGGTACAGTAAATGAGTAAGAGGAAAATTACAGCTAAACACAAACACCGCAGAAATGTAAAAATAGCCTTGGTCCCAAACGGTCAACAAATGGAAAAGTGCTGTGGTCATTAAGGGGTTAAATATGAATATTCCATATATATATTTTATCATGTTTTCAACTACTTAATGGTAAAGGGCTCTAATGCACTTAGATAGTCTATAGATATGTCTATATGTGTGTACATATATATTCATGTGCTTATATGTGTATGTATGTCTGTAAAAACATATATACAAATATAAATACATTAATATATATGTGCACATTTATAGATATATCTATATACATACAAATACATCTTTAGCAATGTATCGCTATGTTAAAATACTTTGGCATTTTTTGTGTTTTTTTCTAACACCCAAGATCTTATATCTTTGAGCCCTTATAACTTTTTTGTGCAATATTTTTTGGGAATAATTTTTTTTAATGGTGTTATTATGAGTGTAACTGTACTTTGCAATGTATTTTTTAATGTGTTTTGTGACACTTTTTAGTTTCGGAAAACAGTTCTAAAATCGTGGTCGGGATTGAAGCGTAAATCGTGATTGTGCTAGCGCAATCCCGATTTTGCTCAACCTGTAATATCAGCGCAATTAAAAATGCTCACAAAAAGACAATATCGCTTGCGCAAAACCGTTTTCGCCTCTCTTGTATATTTTTATATATATATGTTTTTTGGGGGTGAAATGGGAGCAACAGGATTTAAAATTAGATAAAACCAAAAACATAGTCTGTGCAAAAAAATGTTTCTGATGAACTGTAATAATCTAAAAAATGCTTTTCTATAATAAATATCTCAAAAAGTAGCAAATACTAGTTCTAAGCATTTGGAAAATGAAAACTTAACACCAATTGCATAGACTCCCTAAACTGTTCATTATTTCACAAAGAACAATTATGCTTACAAAAAAAATTCCAAAGTGAAGCAGCAGTTAAAAAGTTTAACAAATCCTTTATTCCTTTAAAACAAAGCAAAGGCATACAGCAACATGGAGGTGGTTCAAGCAAAAAAACTCTGACCGGTTTCGGTCATATTGACCGTAATCATAGAATAACAACTGTTAGGGGGTGCTCCCTTTTATGCTAAACACTCCATATTCATTGGTTAAAAACATAAAGTGTACTGCTAATCACCTTAAAGTGAATGTAAACTCACCGTCACCTCTCATCCTCATGTTGTGAATTTCGCAAAATAAAGGCTAGTTTAATTCATAATTTTTTTATAAATGCATAACAAATACAAATATAAAGGTATTTATCGATATTATTCTTACTTTATTCCTCCGCCCGCCATCTTGTCCCGCATTTCTCAGGTGATTGACCGTTCCTTAAACAAATAATCGATTGCACCCTGTGGCGTCCAGCCCCTTTTTTTCTACGTCACGCGATGTAACTGCGCATGCGTTCCCTGCAGATTCGTGATTGACAAGCAATGAGATCGCAATAAAATTTTTGCCACGCATGCGCAATGTAATTTTCTTTGCGGATAACGATTCTCAATGGATCAGGGAACGCATGCGCATATTAGACATTGATTTAAAACGCATGCGCAAATGGAGTTCTCATTGTGAAGGGGGTTTCAGGACTACGTAATAGAGCAGGCGGGACAGCTCTATATGCAATGTTGTCTTAATACAGGAAGTCCAGGATGGGAGGAGTTATCCTTCAAAACGGAGATAAGTTCTTATATAAATTATAATATGACAAAAATAATTTTTATGAATAAAAACATTGCGGTTTCAATGAGAAGTTTATTGAGAATTGGTAGTGTAGATTAAAAAGCTTAAAATTTACATTCACTTTAACCCTGTTCATACCAAATTCCCTGTAGACATAGATAGGGAATAATACAGGACAATATATACATTAATAAGTAAATACAATGTTTACAAACAGTGAAGACAAAATAGAAAGTACAATCTAAGAGGATAGTACAAGAAGGCAGGATATTAGTATAAATATCTAAGACAATAGGACTGTGGAATTAGGTAAGTTATTTAACTTTATAACAAAAACAGTTATATTAACAGGCTCATCACAGTCCTTTAAGGTTTAATCATTATGTATGGTAAAAACCAAACAGCAAAGAAACTTATGAGATAGTCTATCTACTCTCATACTTCAAAGAGGCAGAGAAAAATATCTAACTGTCTCTTAGTATGTAGACAATTGACAAACAGAAATAAAGATGAAAATGAATATGAGAATGTACATAGACAAAGCAATAGAGAGGAGCAAATGTTCAATTATTTTTAGATAGTTCTAAAATAATCAAGCAGATAAACAATAACCCTAGTGGTAGATGGCTAAAAACTCTATCGAAACGTACATTAGGAAGTAGAGTTAGCCACTAAACTTACATGGAAATTATTGATTTATCTATGTGTTTAACCCTTGTTGATCAATAATAAATGGATATTAAGCTCTTTTGCCTATTGGAGAGATCTCTTATGTTCACTAATCTAAAGAGGAGTATTTTTATATAAATACAAAGTGCTTGTCTATTTATTTCTGCCAGTAATTTATAATATCATATTCTGAGTTGTACCCAAGTGGTAGTAAACATTGAGTTTTAAAAATCCAATACGTCTCTTGTTTGCACAATATAGATAACTTATCACCACCCCTAGGTGGTGTGGTAATCTGTTCTATGGCTTGCCATTTAAAAGAAGTGACATCCTGGTGATGAAAATCAATAAAATGGGCAGAAAGCGCTGAACAAGGACGTTTTTTGGAAATATAAGAGAGATGTTCTCTTATTCGTTTGCCTACTTTTCTGGTCGTTCTCCCTGTATATTGTTTTTTGCAAATAGAGCACTCAATTATATAGATCACCAATGTACTTTTGCAATTGACACAGCCTTTAGTATTGAATTCTTCTCCTGTTACATGGGACTTAAATGTTTGAGAAACATTTATATGGTCACAAGAGGTGCAAGCTCTCTTACCACACTTGAAAGTGCCATTATGTTTCAACCAGGATGATCCTGATTGCTTGTCACTCCTTAACATACTCGGGGATAGAATGTTACCTAAGGTCACATTTCTTTTTGGGACAAACATACATCCCTGTTCAACTGTGTCTCTTAGTTCCTTGTCCCCTCTTAGTATTGGCAAATTCTTTTTAATGATTTTGCAAACATCATCATATTGAGCTGAATATGAAGTGATAAACTTGAGTCTATTTTGTGAATCTGTAGAGTTAGATGTTGATTTTTCCAATGCATTGGCCCTACTGATGTCCTTAACTTCAAAAAATGCTTTGTCTATGACTCTGGTTGGGTAACCCCTTTTTTGCATTCTCATTTTTAAATCTTTGCTCTCCACCCGAAACGCACTCTCATAAGTGCAATTTCTCTTAGCCCGCAGGAATTGACTTTTCACAATTCCTTTGAACACAGGTTTTGGATGACAGCTGCGAGCATGTAAGAGACTATTGCCAGAGATTGGCTTCCGGTAGAGAGCAGAAATAATAGTTCCTTCCTTAGCATCACCTGTGAGGGATATGTCAAGAAAATTGATACTCTTTTTTTGCCAATCATGGGTGAATTGTAATCCCACCCTATTATCATTAAGGGTAGTAACAAAATCTTTGGCAGCTGTAGAGTTGGATGACCACACAATCAGTAGGTCATCAATGAACCTGACATATTTTATTAAATGCTCACACGGGGCGATACTACCTCCATAGACGTGGCCCCTCTCCCACCAACCCATGTATAGGTTGGCATAGGAGGGGGCAAATTTAGCCCCCATAGCGGTGCCACGTCTCTGGAGGTAGTAAGTCCCCTGAAACATAAAGAAATTATGTTCCAATAGAAATCTCACGATTCTTACAATCAGATCTTTAGATTGAACTGGGAGGTCAGTGAGCATATCCAGGAAAAAACCCACGGCCCGCAGACCCTGGGTGTGAGGGATAGAGGAGTACAGGGACACAGCATCAATAGTGAGCCAACTGTACTCCTCCATCCAAGTCACTGACTCCAGGGTCTGCAGCGCATGGGAAGTGTCCCGTATATAACTGGGTAACAAGGAAACCATGGGCTGTAAAAAATCATCTATCCATTTGGATAGTGGTTCCATTAAGGAACCTATACCAGTCACTATAGGCCTCCCCTTAACCTCATGTATGCTTTTGTGGACCTTTGGGAGGTGGTGGAAGATGGGTGTCACTGGATCAGTAACCATGCAATGGTTGGCTGTATCCTGATCCATGAGACCCTCCTCCACCACCTCATCCAAAAGGTTTTTAACCAATGAATATGGAGTGTTTAGCATAAAAGGGAGCACCCCCTAACAGGTGTTATTCTATGATTACGGTCAATATGACCGAAACCGGTCAGAGTTTTTTTGCTTGAACCACCTCCATGTTGCTGTATGCCTTTGCTTTGTTTTAAAGGAATAAAGGATTTGTTAAACTTTTTAACTGCTGCTTCACTTTGGAATTTTTTTGTATCTATATTGGAATGTGGGGATTCCACTCCTTTATATGAAGCTCAACTATCTGCCTTTCATGGATTATTGCTCCTAATTTTTTATATTTCTAAGCTCTCTACGCGGTATGCACACCCTATATCAGATTTGGGACTTCATAGTATGTTGATACTGTGTTTTACATAAGGACTACTGGATCTAGCAGTTTATTAGTGTTCCCTTATTGAGGGGTTATACATACACTTGCTGCCTTTGCCTGGCGTGATTGATACGCTCACCGGCAACACCCATCTGACTCGTCATCAAGGAAGGACCCTGGTTGTCCTAGGATTGGCTGATCCCTCGTCACGTGGTACGCCACAAACAGCGTGCATGAGGAAACGGATCACCGCCTCTGCAAGAACGCTATTTCTGTGAGTGAAAGGAAGAGGGACATCGGATATCAGCCTACAGAGGATCCACGCCAGACGACTGAAGTGGTGAGTGAATACCTGCCGAGCTTGAAATAAATACGAGAACTGTTGCTGCTGTGTTGTGCTAAGTGCTACATGGACTTTTGTATTAAAGGGCCATGATACCCACATTTTTGCTTTCATGATTTAGAAAGATAATGCATTTTTAAACATCTTTCTAATTTACTTCTATTATCTAATTTGTTTTATTCTCTTGATATTCTTTGCTGGAAAGCATATCTAGATATGCTCAGTAGCTGCTGATTGGTTGCTGCACATAGAAGCCTCATGGGATTGGCTCACCCATGTGCATTGCTTTTTCTTCAAATAAGGATATCTAAACAATGAAGCAAAATAAATAATAGAAGTAAATTGTAATGTTGTTTAAATTTGTATGTTCTATCTGAATCATGAGAGAAAGATTTGGGGTTTAGTGTCCCTTTAAGTCAGAAGGATTATACGCTTTATTCCTTCGAAGCTTTAGCCAAGGAAACTTTGATCTGCAGAGCTACTTAGGACTTTACCAAGAAAGAACTTATAAGGTCCGGTCCTAATTAATTGGATTCAGCAATGGTTACTATCACGTATTAAGCATATTAACACCACTAAAAATTTCTTGCTCATTTTTTCTAACAATTATGTTTTTTGTTATTTTTAATTTTAAAACAAAATTACAACTTAAGTACATATCTTCAAACAAAATGTCAACCAATATACTATTCAATTGTGTTTTCTTTAGGGAATTTCAAAATATGCACAGTATGGAGTCATAAAATAAATAATTGTATTCTAAGTAAATATATGTAGTAATAAAATGTTGTATTCTAAGTAAATATATGTAGTAATAAAATATTGTATTGTAAGTAAATATATGTAGTTATGTAATAATAAAATATTGTATTCTAAGTAAATATATGTAGTAATAAAATTTTGTATTCTAAGTAAATATATGTAGTTATGTAGTAATAAAATATTGTATTCTAAGTAAATATATGTAGTTATGTAGTAATAAAATATTGTATTCTAAGTAAAAATATGTAGTTATGTAGCAATAAAACATAATTTATGTAAGAACTTAAATGATAAATTCATTTCTTTCATATTGGCAAGAGTCCATGAGCTAGTGACATATAGGATATACAATCCCAAACATCAAAATGCCCATAAATACACCACTCACCACACCCACAATTCAGTTTAACGAATAGCCAAGCAGTGGGGTGATAAAGAAAGGAGTAGAAAGCATCAACAAAGGAAATTTGGAAATAATTGTGCTTTATACAAAAAATCATAACCACCATAAAAAGGGTGGGCCTCATGGACTCTTGCCAATATGAAAGAAATGAATTTATCAGGTAAGTTCTTACATAAATTATGTTTTCTTTCATGTAATTGGCAAGAGTCCATGAGCTAGTGACATATGGGATATCAATACCCAAGATGTGGAGTCTTCCACTCAAGAGTCACTAGAGAGGGAGGGAATAAAAATAAAAACAGCCATATTCCGCTGAAAAAAAGAATCCACAACCCAAAACAAAAATAAGTTTATTTCATCTTTGAAAGAAAAAAACTTAAATCAAAAGCAGAAGAATCAAACTGAAACAGCTGCCTGAAGAACTTTTCTACCAAAAACTGCTTCCAAAGAAGCAAATACATAAAAACTGTAGAATTTAGTAAATGTATGTAAAGAAGACCAAGTCGCCGCTTTGCAAATCTTATCAACTGAAGCTTCATTCTTAAAAGCCCACGAAGTGGAAACTGATCTAGTAGAATGAGCTGTAATTCTCTGAGGCGGGGCCTGACCCGACTCCAAATAAGCTTGATGAATCAAAAGTTTCAACCAAGAAGCCAAGGAACTAGGAGAAGCCTTCTGACCTTTCCTAGGACCAGAAAATAAAACAAATAGACTGGAGGTCTTCCTGAAATCTTTAGTAGCTTCCACATAATATTTCAAAGCTCTTACCACATCCAAAGAATGTAAGGATCTCTCCAAAGAATTCTTAGGATTAGGACATAAGGAAGGGACAACAATTTCTCTACTAATGTTGTTAGAATTCACAACCTTAGGTAAAAATTGAAAAGAAGTACGCAAAACTGCCTTATCCTGATGAAAAATCAGAAAAGGAGACTCACAAGAAAGAGCAGATAGCTCAGAAACTCTTCTAGCAGAAGAGATAGCCAAAAGGAACAACACTTTCCAAGAAAGTAGTTTAATGTCCAAAGAATGCATAGGCTCAAATGGAGGAGCCTGTAACGCCTTCAGAACCAAATTAAGACTCCAAGGAGGAGAAATTGATTTAATGACAGGCTTAATACGAACTAAAGCCTGTACAAAACAGTGAATATCAGGAAGTATAGCAATCTTTCTGTGAAATAAAACAGAGCAGAGATTTGTCCTTTCAAGGAACTTGCAGACAAACCCTTATCCAAACCATCTTGAAGGAACTGCAAAATTCTAGGAATTCTAAAAGAATGCCAGGAGAATTTATGAGAAGAACACCATGAAATGTAAGTCTTCCAAACTCTATAATAAATCTTTCTAGAGACAGATTTACGAGATTGTAACATAGTATTAATCACTGAGTCAGAGAAACCTCTATGACTTAGAACTAAGCGTTCAATTTCCTCACCTTTAAATTTAATGATTTGAGATCCTGATGGAAAAACTTACCTTGAGATAGTAGGTCCGGCCGTAACGGAAGTGGCCAAGGCGGGCAACTGGACATCCGCACCAGATCCGCATACCAAAACCTGTGTGGCCATGCTGGAGCCACCAGCAACACAAAAGCCTGTTCCATGATGATTTTGGAGATCACTCTTGGAAGGAGAACTAGAGGCGGGAAGATGTAAGCAGGATGATAACACCAAGGAAGTGTCAGCGCATCCACTGCTTCCGCCTGAACATCCCTGGACCTGGACAGGTATCTGGGAAGTTTCTTGTTTAGATGAGAGGCCATGAGATCTATCTCCGGAAGACCCCACATCTGAACAATCTGAGAAAACACATCTGGATGGAGAGACCACTCCCCTGGATGTAAAGTCTGGCGGCTGAGATAATCCGCCTCCCAATTGTCTACACCTGGGATATGCACCGCAGAGTTTAGACAGGAGCTGGATTCTACCCAAGCAAGTATCCGAGATACTTTTTTCATAGCTTGGGGACTGTGAGTCCCACCCTGATGATTGACATAAGCCACAGTTGTGATATTGTCTGTCTGAAAACAAATGAACGGTTCTCTCTTTAGCAGAGGCCAAAACTGAAGAGCCCTGAGAATTGCACGGAGTTCTAAAATATTTATTGGTAATCTCGCCTCTTGAGATTTCCAAACCCCTTGTGCTGTCAGAGATCCCCAAACAGCTCCCCAACCTGAAAGACTCGCATCTGTTGAGATCACAGTCCAGGTTGGTCGAACAAAAGAGGCCCCTTGAACCAAATGATGGTGCTCTATCCACCATGTCAGAGAGTGTCGTACATTGGGATTCAAGGATATTAATTGTGATATCTTTGTATAATCCCTGCACCATTGATTCAGCATGCAAAGCTGTAGAGGTCTCATGTAAAAATGAGGAAAGGGGATCACGTCCGATGCTGCAGTCATGAGACCTAAAACTTCCATGCACATAGCCACTGAAGGGAATGACTGAGACTGAAGGTGCCGTCATGCTGCAACCAATTTTAAACGTCTCTTGTCTGTTAGAGACAGAGTCATGGACACTGAATTTATCTGGAAACCTAAAAAGGTGACCCTTGTCTGAGGAATCAAGAAACTTTTTGTTAAATTGATCCTCCAACCATGTTTCCAAAGAAACAACACTAGTTGATTTGTGTGAGATTCTGCAGTATGTAAAGACTGAGCTAGTACCAAGATATCGTCCAAATAAGGAAACACTGCAATACCCTGTTCTCTGATTACAGATAGTAGGGCACCCAGAACCTTTGAAAAGATTCTTGGAGCTGTTGCTAGGCCAAATGGAAGAGCAACAAATTGGTAATGCTTGTCTAGAAAAGAGAATCTCAGAAACTGATAGTGTTCTGGATGAATCAGAATATGAAGGTATGCATCCTGCAAGTCTATTGTGGACATATAATGTCCTTGCTGAACAAAAGGCAGAATAGTCCATATAGTCACCATCTTGAAAGTTGGTACTCTTACATAACGATTCAAATTTACAGATCCAGAACTGGTCTAAACAAATTTTCTTTCTTTGGTACAATGAATAGGTTTGAATAAAACCCCAAACCTTGTTCCTGGGGAGGAACTGGCATGATTACCCCTGAAGACTCCAGGTCTGAAACACACTTCAGAAAAGCATGAGCTTTTACTGGATTTACAGGGATGTGTGAGAGAAAAAAATCTTCTCACAGGAGGTCTTACTTTGAATCCTATTCGATACCCTTGAGAGACAATGCTCTGAATCCATTTATTTTGGACAGATTTTATCCAAAAATCCTTGAAAAACCTTAATCTGCCCCCTACCAGCTGAGCTGGAATGAGGGCCGCACCTTCATGCGGACTTGGGGGCAGACTTTGGTTTCCTAAATGGCTTGGATTTATTCCAATTTGAGGAAGGCTTCCAACTGGAAGCAGATTCCTTGGGAGGAGGATTGAGTTTTTGTTCCTTATTTTGACGAAAGGAATGAAAACGGTTAGAAGCCTTATATTTACCCTTAGGTTTTTTATCCTGAGGCAAAAAACTCCTTTTCCTCCAGTGATAGTTGAAATAATAGAATCCAACTGAGAACCAAATAAATTATTACCTTGGAAAGAAAGAGATAGTAATCTATATTTAGATGTCATATCAGGATTCCAAAATTTAAGCCACAAAGCTCTTCTAGCTAATACAGCTAAAGACATGGATTTAACATCAATTTTGATAATATCAAAAAATGGCATCACAAATAAAATTATTAGCATGTTGCAGTAAGCGAGTAATGCTAGATATGTCAGGATCCAATTCTCGTTGCGCTAAATTCTCATACCAAAAAGTTGAGGCAGCCACAACATCAGCCAAAGAAATAGCAGGTCTGAGAAGATGACCTGAATATAAATAGGCCTTCCTTAGATAGGATTCAAGCTTCCTATCTAAAGGATCCTTAAAGGAAGTACTATCTTCCATAGGAATAGTGGTACGTTTAGCAAGAGTAGAAATAGCCCCATCAACTTTGGGGATTTTTTCCCAAAACTCTATAGATTTTGCTGGCAAAGGATACAATTTTTTAAACCTTGAAGAAGAAGTACCTGGCTTATTCCATTCCCTAGAAATCATATCAGAAATAGCCTCAGGAATGGGAAAAACCCCATGGGAAACCACAGGAGGTTTAAAAACAGCATTTAAATGTTTATTAGAGTGAACATCAATAGGACTGGTTACCTCAATATCCAAAGTAATTAACACTTCTTTTAATAAAGAACGCATATACTCTATTTTAAATAAATAAGTAGATTTGTCAGTGTCAATGTCTGAGGAAGGATCTTCTGATTCAGATAGATCCTCATCAGAAGAGGATAAATTATTATGTTGCTGGTCATTTGAAATGTCATCAGCTAAATGAGAAGTTTTTTTTTTTAGAATCAAAGATTTTTACAAGAAAAAGAAAGAACATATACAGAATATACTTTTTGCATTACTTTGGTAAATTTTGCATACAAGACATTGTTCATCCATTGAACAATGAAACCTTTTCATATAAAAGAATAAAGAAATCTTAATTCAGATATCATACATGTATCTCACCAAAAGAACGTAATGAAAATGAAGGGCATTGTATGCGAATACAAAATCAAATACATATAATCAAGCATTACCTCTTTTTTCTTTTTGTTTCTTATATAAACACATAACCAAGTGATAGAATTTAAACAGCCTGAAAATCTTATACTTCTTATAGGATGGTAGATTAATTATAATATGGATGTATTAATTATCTGGAAATGGACAAATTATAGGGTGTCACAACAAGTTGCTCCTACTAAATGCACGTTATTGGAGGACAAGTTGCCTCATTTTCTTTATAGACAAAAGCATAAGAGCAACTTATAACAGTACAATATCAATAGCGGGTAAATACCGCTTGTTTGTCCACCTAAAATAAGGGTGGACGGTAGCTAAATATTGTGGGCGGGGGGGGGGCGGAGCCATAAGTGATATTGGAGCCAACAAATTTCCCAGGTTGTTATTATGTTGGCTGATCTTTATAAGTATGCTTAAGTAGAAACCTGATAAAAGTCCCTGGGCTTTTGTGTATAAAATGAATAAAATTACATTCTGAAGCAGTTATTCTCAAAGAGGGGTATTAGGATGTATGCACTATGAGATATAAGACAAATGATATCATACATGGTATATAATGAGATATAGGGGGCTTCCATATGAGCTCCTCTCCTGGGGAGATGGCACCTACAGGCGATAAGGGAAAAGGGAATAGGGGTATGACCCGCAGGCAACAAGTACCGGCGGGAAAGGGGGGAGAGGAGCCTAACATTAATAAATGATGTGCTCTTATGATGAGGTGGTGCTGTATCTGAAACTACATACCTACAACATCAGGGTTTGTAGGGTATGGAAACTATATACATGCTAAGACTTCTAGCGGGTACAGGCTATGTGATACCACAACAGGAAATAGCAAAGTGTAAAATGCCAACTCCACTGGTTCGGCCGCAACCAGCAGATCAGGCTTAGAGTAGCTTACGGAACCCTTCTAAAGAAATATACAACAGCCATACATATTGGAAATACTATCTGGCTATCATAATACCCTCCACAAACCTCTACAGCAAATTCCTTACAGCCATAAATCATACAATAATAGCACAAGACATTTGTAGTTATCTTGCTATAGAGCTCAGGTTCTGTATGACTTTAGGGATTTATATGTGGTTATCAGATAGTTGTAATATTTTCCATGGTCCCACTTTGTCAAATCTCCAGTGCGCCATGTTGGGCAAAACATCCTTTACAGTACAGGACAAATGTTATCAGTACATGTATTTACAAGCAAGCGTGGGCTGAGTGAGCTAGGGATAACTGCCCAGGTTTTCAGGAGCGCGGATACACAATAGCCAGTTAATATAATACAGCGAAGTTTCACTCACAAAGTCCCATAATAATTAGCAGATTCTCATACTTAAAAACATAAGTAAAACAAACAATTCTGCATATAACTTGTTAACTTTAAAAAGGGGATATGCTGCCCAGCTATGTGGATATAATTACGTTAAAAGCTATGTGCATAATGGAGGAGGATTGATGCAGCTATATACTAACAATAATATAACACTAAACAGTGCATCTCCAGGGAGAGTGGAGAGATATAAAACCTAATGAATGATAAACATATAGAAATGTGGTATACCTCAAATACTATGATTTATAGGGAGCAGCACCTGCATACATTCTTAAGTCATAAATATACCTGCGTGTTTCATTGGTGCCAATGACGCTTATACATAGGATCTCTAAAACACTATATATAAGTGAAAATAGGTACGTCTTACCCTCTCAACATCGCCTCCAACTAATACAGGCTCTAAGGAACAAATTACAGGAGGGATTGTAGTCTGATGTGAGCTATAAATGAGTAGAATATAGTAGGGGCTGGTTACAGTAAGCTCCACCACATCCATAACCATAGCTATAGCTATCCAAACCAGTGATGGAAATTCATTTTAACATTATAGATTTTTAGCTAATGGTATAATTCCACCTAGTGTTATCATCCCCTTAAGAGATGGTCTGAAGTGCAGTGTGGAAGGAGCCCAATATGAGTGTTGTCCCTCTTATCCCTGGGTCCCAAGTTTAAGAAAGAGCTAATCAAGTGGGATAAATGATATACTGGGAGGAGTGGCACTTTAAGGTAAATCTCAGTTCTATAGTGGTGATGATTGAGGGGTAACAATTGTGACCTAGCGAGCTATAAGAGATGGTTGACCCAAAAGTGTGAGATAAGGTGTCTCTGAGCATAATGGATGGGCTTGAAAGCTAAGAATAAGAAAAAGATAGATAAAATAAAAGCAACTGTAAGATATCAGAACCTAAAGAATAATGCCCTAGTGTACACATATCCCCAGACAGATAGGCAAAAAGTAGCGGTAGTGGGGTTAGGATTACTTAATAACAATCTAAGGAGAGAACACCCCAAGTTTAGGGTTAACAAGATATGTCCTATAGAGACACAATATGATTCAACGTAGATCTCCAAACACATAGACAATAAGTATCAGTAGTAGGGTTAGGGTAACTTAATAAATCTCCTATTGTGTACAAAATTGTAGGTGCTAGGATTACCACAGAGCTTAAAATATAACTAGGCTATATATATATAGAACAGAGACTAACATTTTAACCTGGAAAGTTGAATTAACAGTCTGTGCAAGCAAATGTTCGTGTATAAGATCAAGAGTCAATGTTAAGAAATGCCTGCCAGATGAGATTGATATACATGCAGAGCCGTCACATACCCCTGCTTATGCGGTCGCTAATAAAAGAGATATTTACTGGTAGAATAAGAATGCTGCAAACCTAGATAGCACCCATTAAGCAAACTATATATTATATACAATAAATGTCATCTAGCAGATTTTATAACGCCAAACAACATCCAGATAGGCAGATATTTAAATATGTAAAATAACAAGAAATTTTGGGCTGTTTAAAACTTGACAGTAAATCAAATGAGCTACGGCCACTGCAGGAACTTGTAATACTTTTAGGAAACTTAACAAGGTTGCTCCTCATATATTAGAATTAACTTTCAACATAAAAGAAAGGGAGAGCGAAAGATAAGGTCTCAGTCTTATAAAAGATGGAGTGTTGCTGGGAGTGTTTACCCGATGCCCAATCTACAGCTGAACATGGTCAGGATGGCTCCGGAGACTCTCATCCCTAGGGCAAGTAAATGTTCCTGACTTCTTGGGGTCGTAGGGGATCTCAGGAGCTGTGTGACTGTTAGGAGACTCAGAGCAGACCTCATCTGCGACATTATTGACCAAGTCTCATGCGGTAACTGTGTGAGTGCATTTAGGTCAGTGGGAGTGAAAGCTGTGAACCTGCGATGTATTGGGCTCGGTACTGTATCTGTAACCGATGTACTGTCACTGGCTGTCCAAGTATCTAAACATCTTTTAGACTGGTTCTGGCGTCCCATGGCTGGGGGGTCAGAGGAGAGTGTCATAGAGTCCACAGACAGGTCCCCGCCAGTACACAGCTCTGAATTAACTTCTGAGCGTATCTTCACCTGGTTTTGAAGGGTGAGGCTGACTCGTTGTGTATTTGTGAGAGTTAGTTCTTCCAGGTCTCTCCCCGGGAGCATGAGACTCGCTATTGTATCCTGTAAGCTGGAGGAGGCCTGTGCTAATAGATACTCCGTATCTCCTGCAGGTATGATGCTCCGTTTCTCGTTGAGGATGCTCATAAGGGAATCAAACTGTCTCTCCATTTTATTAGTGAGTTGCCGCAGTAAGGTCCCCACAGTGACTGCCATCATGGGATATGGGTATATACGCAGGCTGCCGGTATAATGCTCAGTCACCTTATAAACTCGCGAGTCCAACCTTTATGGCCCCTTAAAGTGTGATATACTTCACCCGGTATACATGGGGATCGTGGATAGGTGCAAAATAGCTAGAGTAATTTTGTTGAGTCCCCAACTCTCGGTCTGTCTGGTTAGGGTATTTAGCTCCACGCGGTCTGCAAGATGGCCGCTCCCCAGTCGGGCAATGTGAGGGTTGTGGGTGATGAAGAAAGCTCCAGATAGGCTCCTTAGATCCTCTCTACTCCACCGGATCTTATAGTGCTGAGCTTCATATCATAAGGGACCAATTTGCAGGTTCTAGGGCGATACTGAGCGGTCTTTGCTGAAGATAAAGGAAGCTTATGAGCAGAGCTCTCTCAAAGTGCGACCGCTCAGACACCCCTAAATGAGAAGTTTTAAAAGACCTTTTACGTTTATTAGAAGGTGGAAATGCAGACAAAGCCTTCAGAATAGAATCAGAAACAAATTCTTTAAAATTTACAGGTATATCATGTACATTACAAGTTGAAGGAACGGCAACTGGCAATGTACTATTACTGATGGAAACACTATCTGCATGTAAAAGTTTATCATGACAACTATTACAAATGACATTTGGTGGAATAATTTCTACACTTTTACAACAAATGCACTTAGCTTTGGTAGAACCGATGTCAGGCAGCAATGTTCCAGCAGAAACTTCTGAGGCAGGATCAGATTGGGACATCTTGCTCAATGTAAGAGAAAAAACAACATATAAAGCAAAATTATCTATTTCCTTATATGACAGTTTCAGGAATGGGAAAAAATGCAAAAGCATAGGCCTCTGATAGAGAAAAAAGCAAGAGGCAAACATCAATGGGGTATTGAAATAATGAAAAAAATTTGGCGCCAATAACCGGAAATGACACATTCGCGTCACTAGTGACGCCGCTGTGTGAAAGGTCTCGGCATCACGTATGACGCCGGAAATGACGAAGTTGCGTCATAAATGTCTTTTTCCCCGCCAAAAAAAATTTCGCGCCAAGAATGACGCAATAAAGTTTAGCATTTCACGCACCCGTGGGCCTAATACCCGCAATAGCAAGAAGTAGTCAATTGAAAAAAAAGACTAAAACCCCAGGTAAGAAATACATTTCTTAAAAGGTTAAATTCCCCAAATATGAAACTGACAGTCTGCTGAAGGAAATACATGAACCTGACTCATGGCAAATATAAGTACAATACATACATTTAGAACTTTATATAAATGCATAAAGTGCCAAACCATAGCTGAGGTGTCTTAAGTAATAAAAAAACATACTTACCAAAAGACACCCATCCACATATAGCAGATAGCCAAACCAGTACTAAAACAGTTATTAGTAAAGGTAATGGTAAATTGAGAGTATATTGTCGATCTGAAAAGGGAGGTAGGAGATGAATCTCTACGACCGATAACAGAGAACCTATGAAATAGACCCCCATTAGGGAAATCATCGTATTCAATAAGTGATACTCCCTTCACGTCCCTCTGACATTCGCTGTACTCTGAGAGGAATCGGGCTTCAACAATGCTGAGAAGCACATATCAACGTAGAAATCTTAGCACAAACTTACTTCACCACCTCCATAGGAGGCAAAGTTTGTAAAACTGAATTGTGGGTGTGTGAGGGGTGTATTTATAGGCATTTTGAGGTTTGGGAAACTTTGCCCCTCCTGGTAGGATTGTATATCCCATATGTAACTAGCTCATGGACTCTTGCCAATTACATGAAAGAAAGTATTGTATTCTAAGTAAATATATGTAGTAATAAAATATATATTGTATTCTAAATAAATATATGTAGTAATGTAGTAATAAAATATATATTGTATTCTAAATAAATATATGTAGTTATGTAGTAATAAAATATATATTGTATTCTAAATAAATATATGTAGTAATGTAGTAATAAAATATATATTGTATTCTAAGTAAATATATGTAGTTATGTAGTAATAAAATATATATTGTATTCTAAGTAAATATATGTAGTAATGTAGTAATAAAATATATATTGTATTCTAACTAAATATATGTAGTTATGTAGTAATAAAATATATATTGTATTCCAAGTAAATATATGTAGTAATAAAATATATATTGTATTCTAAGTATATATATATGTAGTTATGTAGTAATAAAATATATATTGTATTCTAAGTAAATATATGTAGTAATGTAGTAATAAAATATATATTGTATTTTAAATAAATATATGTAGTAATGTAGTAATAAAATATATATTGTATTCTAAGTAAATATATGTAGTAATGTAGTAATAATATATATATTGTATTCTAAGTAAATATATGTAGTAATGTAGTAATAAAATATATATTGTATTCTAAGTAAATATATGTAGTTATGTAGTAATAAAATATATATTGTATTCTAAGTAAATATATGTAGTTATGTAGTAATAAAATATATATTGTATTCCAAGTAAATATATGTAGTAATGTAGTAATAAAATATATATTGTATTCTAAGTAAATATATGTAGTTATGTAGTAATAAAATATATATTGTATTCTAAGTAAATATATGTAGTAATGTAGTAATAAAATATATATTGTATTCTAAGTAAATATATGTAGTTATGTAGTAATAAAATATATATTGTATTCTAAGTAAATATATGTAGTTATGTAGTAATAAAATATATATTGTATTCTAAGTAAATATATGTAGTAAGGGGCGTGTCCGTGCAGTGTCTTGGAAAAGACGCAATATCTGTAGGCTCCAGCAGAATTGACACTAATCCGCTGATTAACGTGTCTAAACAGCAGGAAAACGACCAAATATCACACAAATACCACAACTTTGGTAGCGGTGGCTTTATAAATACCCTTCTTGCCGTATACTTGACTTTGGAGACTCAGCTCGGAAATTTTACGGCCTAGGGCAGCGGCCCACTGATAGGTAACCACCCCCCCCCGGGAAGAAACGGGTCATTGGTGCTGCTGGAATATTCTGGCTTACCATTTCTTCACACTCACCCAGCTCTATAAGACCGGAGGGCTGAAGCTTTGTTCTGCTAACGACGGGGAAAAAGTACCACCTTGTTTAGACATTAAGAGCAGCAAACAAAGGTTATCCAATATGGCGGACGAGAACAGCCAGCTACGCCACGAGGCTCTCTTGGCAAGATTTACTGATCGCATGCTACAGCTGATGGCGAGAGCTCCATTTGAATTTCTATCGCAGCGCATAGCAACAGGACAGGAGAGCTCAAGACCTTATGCTGATTCCCCTCAGGAAGATAATCGGATGGGACAGACTACTGCTATTGAACTACCTCCGGCTACACAGAAGCTGCCTGAAGCGGCGAACGCATCGGAAACAGCTCTATCTACAGGAGATCGCAGGGGTGCCACACAGCGCATACTGAGGCCGATCCCTATTCCAGGCTGGAATAATAAAGCGCAACTCGATGAAAAGCCTTGCCAAGCGAAAGTACCCCTAGAATCACCCCTGGTGAGTACAGGACCCTTGGGCCCTCTGGGTTCACCCGCTGGAGCCGCAACACAAAAGATAGTAGTGGAGGGTACAGCATTGCGGTCCCAGCTTAAAGATATTGGACTGGGCTGCACCGGAGAGGAGAAATTACTGAGAGCAACCAGGACAGGATTACTGTGCGGAACCCATCACACAGCCAGAGACATTCCATTGCAATTAAAGGATCGCGGCTACAAGCCAACTCTTTCCCTGGGGACATTAAACATTGCGATAGAGGTACCTGCTCTATTTGCTACAAGAAACGCCACTGGGTTTGTTGTCTCCATGACTCAGTTGAATTGGCCCGGAGGTTGCCGCATGGACACCCACACCACCATTGCCTACTATGGCCAGCTTGATACAGGGGGCTGATAGCATATAAGTACGATCCTCCTATCCAGCTTAATTTCTGTTTCTGGCTATTACCTAGCAGAATAATATTGTGTTAAAGTGTTTAAAAGTATGTTGCTAGGTTCAGGACTTATCCTTTAATTTATAAGAGGATTTATACTGTTTTTAGTTTTACCTTATTAGCCGGTTGATAATGTTTGTATAGTGATTACTTGAGCCTTACATGACACATAGTACTAACGACATAAGAACCTGCTCAGTCTGGGAGATCACCTTGCTTTAACATACAGGGAGCAGGGGAAGATAAAGAGCCCACATACCCAAACCCATACGCTTTACCTGGGGAATGACCTGTTATATAGCATATAGATACGATCCTCCTGTCCAGCTTAGTCGCTGTTTCTGGCTATTGCCAAGCAGAATGATTTGGAGTTGGGGTGTTTAAAAGTATGTCACTAGGTTCAGGACTTATCCTTTAATTTATAAGATGATTTATACTGTTTTTAGTTTTACCGTATTAGCCGGTTGGTAATGTGTGTATAGTGATTATTTGAGCCATACATGAAACACAGTACTAACGACATAAGAACCTGCTCAGTCTGGGAGATCACCTTGCTTTAATATACAGGGAGCAGGGGTAGATAAAGAACACATATACCCAAACCTAAACGCTGTACCCAGGGATTGACCTGTTATATAGATAGATGAAGGAGAAGGCTGATTAGAGTAAACGCCCTGAAGATGTTTCTTGCCATCATAGTTTCACTGCTATAATTAGATTAATTCATCCTCAAGCCTATCCTGCATTAAGATTGTATATTCACTTAAACTAGGACTCATCAAGCAGAATATATTATTTGTTCACTACCTAGTTTTGGAGCTAATTAGGGAGGATGCAAGATCAGTATTGGATGAGGAGCAGAGTTAATGTTTTAATTGGAATAACAGGACCCTGTGCTTTTCCCCTTCTCTGATCCTTCCATAATACCAAGCTCTTATCACATCCCGGTTATAACTCGTCATACATATTGCATTCTTGGGCATATTCGATGATACTCTACATTGAGACAACTATGACACATATCTGATGAATTTATTGTATGACTGCTTATGAGGTGTTTTTGTCTGGCTCTCTTTATCATTGTTTTGTTTATGTAGGTTAACAAACATATTTAATTTTTGGACATATATGTTGGTACCCCACGTTAAGAACATCAAAAAATATATTTGTTGCATTTGCCGCTTGATGTATATATTTAAACCCCAAAAATTCCCCCCCTCCTTTAGTTATCACTTTCATTTTTATTTATCTGTATCATTATCATACAACCCCTATCCTTATGTTTGTATCACAATAGGGAAGACCCATGAGTGGTATGCACTGATATTCAAGGGGATGAAAAATGAGGACTACTATTCAGGAGTTACAAGCATGTTTTTGAAATACCACCTTGTCAATGTATTGCTCATTTTTTATAAAACATGTCAATTGTATCATGTATTCCCTCAATAAAAATTGTTATAAAAAATAAAAAAATAAAAATATATGTAGTAAATGTAATGTAGTAATAAAATATATATTGTATTCTAAGTAAATATATGTAGTTATGTAGTAATAAAATATATATTGTATTCTAAGTAAATATATGTAGTAATAAAATATATATTGTATTCTAAGTAAATATATGTAGTTATGTAGTAATAAAATATATATTGTATTCCAAGTAAATATATGTAGTAATAAAATATATATTGTATTCTAAGTATATATATATGTAGTTATGTAGTAATAAAATATATATTGTATTCTAAGTAAATATATATGTAGTAATGTAGTAATAAAATATATATTGTATTCTAAGTAAATATATGTAGTAATGTAGCAGCTACCATTCTGATACAAATATCTAAGAGAACTTAAAAGCATTTTCAAAATGAAGTTTATAAAGGGGCAATTTAAAGGGAAATTAATCCCAGCATTTTCTTTAGTAATTCAGATAGAGCATGCTGTTTTAAACAACTTTTCAATTTACTGTTATTTACTTCTAGGAGCTGCAATGCACAACTGGGAGCTAGCTGAGCACTTTGTATGGCTCCATGAAAACAGATATATTTGTGCAGCCACCAAACAGCAGCTAGTTCCCAGTAGTGCATTGCAGTTCATGAGCCTACCAAGGTATGCTTTTCAACAAAGGATACCAAGAGAATGAAGCAATCTAGATAAGTAAATTGTATTTTGTTAAAAAAAACTTACATGATCTATCTGAATAATAAAAGTTTCATTTTGACTATACTGTCCATTTAATATATAGCAACACATATTGGTGCAAACCCATTGATAACAGAGCAGGAGTATTGCAAGCATGAACAGACCCACATGGAGACTTTAACCTGTAGGGCAAGGAACATGACCACATAAAGAAAGCAGGTGAATACTTTGAAGAATCCTGGCAGTGCGTTACATACAAACACAATGTGCCAAGGATGATCAAAATGTACTCAATAAAACACCAGTTTCCAAGAACTCTCCTCAAAACCAAACTGTTTCCTCCAACAGCAATTAGCTGTTAATTCAGCTATATCATCTTACTGAACTACTGTTTGGAAAAAGCCCCCATTGCTGTCAAGATCCCTCTCCCTGTATTCTCTGTGAACCTACCCTTGTGAAGTCAGAGAATGTTGAATCTTCAAAACATCTTCTGTCCTACTACTAATACTACTAATGGTGGCAGTTAGTGTTTGAGCTGCCAGTGCTTCAGCTATCTGCTTGGACTAAGACGACCATATGTGTGTTAATGCTAAATCATCCCACAAATAGTGTTACGTCTCAACAGTTTACCACGGCTAACTATTTTGCCATACAGTCTGCACCTGGCAATCTATCTTATTGCCAAAATGTTACCACACTTTTCCATGTCCCTCTAACCCTACTACTGTGCACCATGAAGTACAGAAGAAGCTGCTCCGTGGCTCCTAACTTGCAGCGCCCCCACTGCTAGTGGTGGTAGTGGTAGCACTGCTAGTGATGGTAGTGGTGGCACTACTAGTGGTGTCTCTGCTTGTGGTGGCATTGGTAGTGGTGGTAGCAATGCTAGTGATGGTAGTGGTGGCACTGCTAGTGGGTGGTAGTGGTGGCACTGCTAGTGGTAGCAACAGTTTACCACCGGCTACTTATTTTTCCATACAGTCTGCACCTGGCAATCTCTCTTATTGCCAAAATGTTACCACACTTTTCCATGTCCCTCTAACCCTACTACTGTGCACCATGAAGTACAGAAGAAGCTGCTCCGTGGCTCCTAACTTGCAGCGCCCCCACTGCTAGTGGTGGTAGTGGTAGCACTGCTAGTGATGGTAGTGGTGGCACTACTAGTGGTGTCTCTGCTTGTGGTGGCATTGGTAGTGGTGGTAGCAATGCTAGTGATAGTAGTGGTGGCACTGCTAGTGGTGGTAGTGGTGGCACTGCTAGTGGTGGCATTGGTAGTGGTGGTAGCACTGCTAGTGATGGTAGTGGTTGTACTGCTAGTGATGGTAGTGGTAGCACTGCTAGTGATGGTAGTGGTTGTACTGCTAGTGATGGCATTGGTAGTGGTGTCACTGCTAGTAATGGTAGTGGTGGCACTGCTAGTGATGGTAGTGGTTGTAGTGCTAGTTGTGGCACTGCTAGTAGTGGTAGTCATTGTACTGCTAGTGGTGGCACTGCTAGTGATGGTAGTGGTTGTACAGCTAGTGGTGGCACTGCTAGTGATGGTAGGGGTAGCACTGCTAGTGATGGTAGTGGTTGTACTGCTAGTGGTGGCACTGCTAGGGATAGTAGTTGTTGCACTGCTAGTGGGGGTACTGCTAGTGATGGTAGTGGTTGTACTGCTAGTGGTGGTACTGCTAGTGATGGTAGTGGTTGTATTGCTAGTGGTGGCACTGCTAGTGATGGTAGTGGTTGTACTGCTAGTGGTAGCACTTCTAGTGATGGTAGTGGTTGTACTGCTAGTGGTGGCACTGCTAGTAATGGTTGTGGGTGTACTGCTAGTGGTGGCACTCCTAGTGATGGTAGTGGTTGTACTGCTAGTGGTGGCACTGCTAGTGATGGTAGTGGTTGTACTGCTAGGGGTAGCATTGCTAGAGATGGTAGTGGTTGTACTGGTAGTGGTGGCACTGCTAGTGATGGTAGTGGTTGTACTGCTAGTGGTGGCACTGCTAGTGATGGTAGTGGTCATACTGCTAGTGATGGCACTGCTAGTGATGGTAGTGGTTGTACTGCTAGTGGTAGCACTGCTAGTGATGGTAGTGGTTGTACTGCTAGTGGTGGCACTGCTAGTGATGGTAGTGGTTGTACTGCTAGTGGTGGCACTGCTAGTAGTGGTAGTGGTGGCACTGCTAGTAGTGGTAGTGGTTGTACTGCTAGTGGTGGCACTGCTAGTGATGGTAGTGGTTGTACTGCTAGTGGTGGCACTGCTAGTGATGGTAGTGGTTGTACTGCTAGTGGTAGCACTGCTAGTGATGGTAGTGGTTGTACTGCTAGTGGTGGCACTGCTAGTGATGGTAGTGGTTGTACTGCTAGTGTAGCACTGCTAGTGATGGTAGTGGTGGCACTGCTAGTGATGGTAGTGGTTGTACTGCTAGTGTAGCACTGCTAGTGATGGTAGTGGTTGTACTGGTAGTGGTGGCACTGCTAGTGATGGTAGTGGTTGTACTGCTAGTGGTGGCACTGCTAGTGATGGTAGTGGTTGTACTGCTAGTTGTGGCACTGCTAGTAGTGGTAGTGCTGGCCAGGGCCGCCACTAGAAATTTTGGGGCCCCTAACTTAACCATTGATTAGGGCCCCCCCCCCCCTCCTTTGACATGTGCAATTTTTGACCAAGTGACTAAAACGTATATGCACTTTATTCTTATGTGTCTATTTAAACTTGGAAATGTTGTAAAGGTAGTAACATACACACACACAGACAAACTCATACACTGAAACACACACACACTCACACATAAGGATTCACATATAGACACTCTAGCAGACACGCAAATAAACACAAAAACACAATCAGACACAAAAACTCAGCACTTGTTTATATTGGCCTGACAAGTAATGAGGTAAACTACAGTTTTGTAAAAAAAAAAAAGGAGATTTAGAAAACAAGATATGGAGTTCTGATTATCTTTTTGCAAAAGGAAGATGCCAACTAAATGATGACAACAGCATGTAGTGGCTGAAAGAAAGGGCCCTGAACTGCCTAAACAATAATTTAAAGGTTAAATGGTGGATTGGTGACTTCCAGAAAGGTCTCGTTAGTCTGTAGAAAGTTGTGAATAATCAGTAGTAAGGTCAAAATGTCCTAAAAAGGAACAGACAATGGACACACACACAAACTCAAACTTGCACATACACCCAAGGAAACACCGACAGAGACAGCCTCAGAAAACACACAAAGACATACACACACACACAGAGACACCCACAGAAAACACACAAAGACATACACACACAGAGAGACAACCACATAAAACACAGAAAGACATACATACACACACCCTCACTGAGACATCCACAGAAAACACACAAAGACATACACACACCCTCACAGAGACATCCACAGAAAACACACACCCTCACAGAGACATCCACAGAAAACACAGATATACATACATACATACACACCCTCACAGAGACATCCACAGAAAACACAGACATACACACCCACCCTCACAGAGGCATCCAGAGAAAATACACAAAGACAAACATACACACACCCTAACAGAGACACCCATAGAAAAAGCTCAAAGACATATGCACACACCCTCAGACATCCACAGAAAATGCACAGAGACATACACACCCACCCTCACAGAGAGACCCACAGAAAAAAAAACATACACACTCATAGAGACACAAACCAAAGCACAAAGACATAAACACACCCACAGAAACACTCACAGGAGGAAACATTTATGCACCTTGCATCCCCTAAATCAACATTGTGTGACAGGCATGATAAACAAATTTGCAGAAATTAAGAGATCACTTTTTAAAGAATCATATTTGTAAATGTGCAAACAAAAATAATTTTGTGAATTCAAAATTGTACATTAATGATCTGGGTGGATGGCTAGATGAAGAAAAGTACTTTTAAAAGGTTGACATATGTTTGTTTGTTTTATCCCCATTTTCCCCAACCAAGAGCACTACTTCAAATATAGTGTAGAAATGTCCCCATCTGTCAGGTGTACTTAAGGATTTTGAAAATGCTGTACTCTATATGGTCTTGGTGGAACCATAAGCTGTGGTACTCATACCATTAGATCTGGTTAAATACAGGATTTAGGCTCATTGGTATATATTTCAAAATTAAGTCAGCTGTAGTGTAAACTGAAAAGTTTTAAGTTAACCTGTCTCATTTCAAACACTGAGCAATCTTAGTCTGAGAGTATAACATTTTATGCAGATGTAAAAATCTTAGATAAAATGCCTCCTTGCATCTGGAAAGTCCTTGCATAAAGGGGCAGTAAACTGGAATGTAAATATATATATATATATATATAAATGCATATCTGCCAAAAGGGCACCTACCATTTGTGTATTGAGAATTTCTACAGCATTGTCAAATAATCATAAATACACTGCTGTTAAAAAAATGTGTTTTTATGGACCCCTGGCTCCACCATACAACTACTACCACACTGAAGTTACAATCTGAAATTGCACAAAGAAATAAAAAACATTTACTAAGTAAGTCCTACCTCCTCTGCAAATGAAAGTGATCTGCCGTCTGACTCAGGCACACACTGTACAAACAAAGTGCCAAGTCTGTCTCACACTGTGCATAGTGGTTTAGTGCACACTCAGAAATCCTCTCAAATGCTAATACTTTACTACTTGTAATAACATTTTCCATGCTCAATTAGCACTCTGCTGTAGTACCCACTGGTGGCTAACAAAAAAAAAAAAAAAAAAAAAGATTTTTTTTTTTTTTAGTTCTTGCCTCATGGGGCCCCCCTGGCCCATTGGGCCCCTGACAGGAGTCACCCCTGTCACCCCCTGATGGCGGCCCTGGTGCTGGCACTACTAGTGATGGTAGTCATTGTACTGCTAGTGGTGGCACGGTTAGTGATGGTAGTGGTTTTTACTGCTAGTGATGGCACTCCTAGTGATGGTAGTGGTTGTACTGGTAGTGGTGGCACTGCTAGTGATGGCACTGCTAGTGATGGTAGTGGTTGTACTGCTAGTGGTAGCACTGCTAGTGATGGTAGTGGTTGTACTGCTAGTGGTAGCACTGCTATTGATGGTAGTGGTTGTACTGCTAGTGGTAGCACTGCTAGTGATGGTAGTGGTTGTACTGATAGTGGTGGCACTGTTAGTGATGGTAGTGGTTGTACTGCTAGTGGTGGCACTCCTAGTGATGGTAGTGGTTGTACTGCTAGTGGTGGAACTGCTAGTAGTGGTGGCACTGCTAGTGATGGTAGTGGTTGTACTGCTAGTGGTGGCACTGCTAGTTATGGTAGTGGTGGCACTGCTAGTGATGGCATTGGTAGTGATGGTAGGAGGAGCACTAAGCCTGACACATGGAAATAAAGGAATTCTTTCTGGGCTGCCCACCTGCTGCTGTGGATGTGTGTTTTTTTTCTTTTCCAGCCTCTTCTGCATCTCCTTCTGGGCTTGGAGTCTAGTTCCTTCTTCCTTGCCATGTACGGCAAATGTAAGGTCTTTGCATAGTTGTGCCAATGTGGGAGTGACACGACCATCTTAACTTAATTTTGGCAAATTCTGTCAAAATTAAATAAGTCTCGTCTTCCCCTGATCCCAATGTACTGCTGCTACATGTGCTTGTTGATGCCACTGCCCTAAATTCAATTTAAGATATTTTAAAGATAAAGTTAAAAAAAAAAACACAGCAAGCACAGTACAAAATAAAGAGCTAAATAAAATAAAGTTTTCTTTTTCTTTCTGTTGAAAAACATGTTGTAGAGATACACTGCAAGAAGGTATATAGCTGCCATTTTCCAGCTTTCCCTGTCATCAGTACTGGGCAGAAAATGTCAAACATCACTGCCATGCTTGACAGTGACAGGTGGCACAAACTATCACCAGCTTACACTTCCTGGTTTTGTTTTATTGTATTGTCAGCATTAAATAATTAAACAAATATATACAGTACATGTTTGAAGGGTCATTAGTTATTTGTTTTATAACGAATGCAACAAATAATGCATTTTTTAGGGGGTAATACACAAAATGATAAGAAATTAATACCAAAAATACAAGGTTTTTCTATATCTTGGCCCATAGCTCTGGGTGATACCAGTGAACAACCCTCCCCCAAGGGGTGTGGACAGATCTGCCCACTCCACTAGTTACCTATATAAAGGTAACCCTGAAGCATCACTTCTTCCTCTTCCTAGAGATGTCCAGTCCAAAATGATGGACTAGGAAAAAGGTTAGAGAGCCTGTATCGTGGCCCTCCCTGGTAAAACTTACCAATGAACAGGTTGTAAAGCAGTTGCAATAATATAAAAAGATGGGTGGGAAAAAGTAGAAATAAAAGATTACATGGAAAAGAAAATATTGCAACCAGAAACCTAGCAAAAACAGAGTAATGCATGTGCAGTTAATATTGAGAAGCAACTGTATGAGGAGACTAGACCATTGTTAAACAAATCTCTTCATGTATAGTATCTGACTCAAAAGCCCAAAACTATACTCCATGGAAAGTATCCTAAGGATTTCTTACAATAATCTAAGAAATGAGGAGAATAAGATCCCCCTTACATAAAAATTGTGTTCTTTCATACTAAATATGGAAAAGACCATATAAAACAATAGTAAAGTATTCTGTATATCTGGAGAAAAGAAATAAACGTTATCTGATTCTATAAAGATCTGGAACAATTCTAGACAAGTTTTCAGGATCAGTGTGCAAAAAAACTTTTTCCTGCCGAGAACAAATAAATGTCAATGCATGAAATTCAATACACTTCTGAATGACCTAATGGCCTCCAGAAGAAAACAAAATAAGTTAGAGACCTCCCATAGTGGTTCAAAACAAATAAAGGTTCTAAAATGGAAAAGCTATTTTTAAAGGAAGGATATGAGCCAAGCCTTCCCAAATTAAAACATTAATGTTCCCCTGAGCCACTATACCAGAAACATCTGAAACTGCACAAAACCTGTATCAACAACATTCAAGCATACTAGCGAGTAACCATTGTGTAAAAATCCAAGCAACTATGTAATACAGAAGCATTGTATCAAACTATCTAAATTAAAGAGGTGTCCAAAAAAACAACCCAGATGTAGTATTCCTTCTTACTACAAGAAAAGGATATAAACGACAGGGACTGTCAACTGTAGTAAGGTCTCCGTAATCATGCTGTCAACTTGGAAAACTGGATTTGGATAAATCAATGGCCCTTTATGTATCATATTTATTTTGACAAAGAAAGAGACCATAAAGGAACCATTAGCAAACTCTGGATGAGAAAAAACCTTGCCTTGATCTGTGAGGCCAAAAAATTGCAAAATTGAAATGAAAATTGCTTTCTTCTCTCTGAATTCTTATAGTAGATGAATAAAGGGGAAAAAAAGTCATAATTCCCAGTTATAATTCCATTCCTGTAATAGAAAGTCTATTTTTTGTGACACACCATTCAAGCACACATGGGCATAACTTTGCAAACTATTAGGCCTAGATTTGGAGTTCGGCGGTAGCCGTCAAAACCAGCGTTAGAGGCTCCTAACGCTGGTTTTGGCCGCCCGCTGGTATTTGGAGTCAGTGATTAAAGGGTCTAACGCTCACTTTTCAGCCGCGACTTTTCCATACCGCAGATCCCCCTACGCCATTTGCGTAGCCTATCTTTTCAATGGGATCTTTCTAACGCTGGTATTTAGAGTCGTTTCTGAAGTGAGCGTTAGAGCTCTAACGACAAAATTCCAGCCGCCTGAAAATAGCAGGAGTTAAGAGCTTTCTGGCTAACGCCGGTTCATAAAGCTCTTAACTACTGTACCCTAAAGTACACTAACACCCATAAACTACCTATGTACCCCTAAACCGAGCTCCCCCCACATCGCCGCCACTCGATTAAAATTTTTAACCCCTAATCTGCCGACCGCCACCTACGTTATACTTATGTACCCCTAATCTGCTGCCCCTAACCCCGCCGACCCCTGTATTACATTTATTAACCCCTAACCTGCCCCCCACAACGTCGCCGCCAGCTACTTAAAATAATTAACCCCTAATCTTCCGACCGCAAAGCGCCGCCACCTACGTTATCCCTATGTACCCCTAATCTGCTACCCCTAACACCGCCGACCCCTATATTATATTTATTAACCCCTAATCTGCCCCCCTCAACGTCGCCGACACCTGCCTACACTTATTAACCCCTAATCTGCCGAGCGGACCTGAGCGCTACTATAATAAAGTTATTAACCCCTAACCCGCCTCACTAACCCTATCATAAATAGTATTAACCCCTAATCTGCCCTCCCTAACATCGCCGACACCTACCTTCAATTATTAACCCCTAATCTACTATAATAAATGTATTAACCCCTAAAGCTAAGTCTAACCCTAATACTAACACCCCCCTAAGTTAAATATAATTTACATCTAACAAAATTAATTAACTCTTATTAAATAACTTATTCCTATTTAAAGCTAAATACTTACCTGTAAAATAAATCCTAATATAGCTACAATATAAATTATAATTATATTATAGCTATTTTAGGATTAATATTTATTTTACAGGCAACTTTTTAATTATTTTAACCAGGTACAATAGCTATTAAATAGTTAAGAACTATTTAATAGTTACCTAGTTAAAATAATAACAAATTTACCTGTAAAATAAATCCTAACCTAAGATATAATTAAACCTAACACTACCCTATCAATAAATTAATTAAATAAACTACCTACAATTACCTACAATTAACCTAACACTACACTATCAATAAATTAATTAAACACAATTCCTACAAATAAATACAATTAACTAAACTATCTAAAGTACAAAAAATAAAAAAGAACTAAGTTACAAAAAATAATAAAATATTTACAAACATAAGAAAAATATTACAACAATTTTAAACTAATTACACCTACTCTAAGCCCCCTAATAAAATAACAAAGCCCCCCAAAATAAAACATTCCCTACCATATTCTAAATTAAAAAAGTTACAAGCTCTTTTACCTTACCAGCCCTGAACAGGGCCCTTTGCGGGGCATGCCCCAAGGATTTCAGCTCTTTTGCCTGTAAAAAAAAACATACCATACCCCCCCCCAACATTACAACCCACCACCCACATACCCCTAATCTAACCCAAACCCCCCTTAAATAAACCTAACACTAAGCCCCTGAAGATCTTCCTACCTTGTCTTCACCATACCAGGTTCACCGATCCGTCCTGGCTCCAACATCTTCATCCAACCCAAGCGGGGGTTGGCGATCCATCATCCGGTGCTGAAGAGGTCCAGAAGAGGCTCCAAAGTCTTCCTCCTATCCGGCAAGAAGAGGACATCCGGACCGGCAAACATCTTCTCCAAGCGGCATCTTCAATCTTCTTCCATCCGGTGCGGAGCGGGTCCATCTTGAAGCAGGCGACGCGGATCCATCCTCTTCTTCCGTTGTCTCCCGACGAATGACGGTTCCTTTAAGGGACGTCATCCAAGATGGCGTCCCTCGAATTCCGATTGGCTGATAGGATTCTATCAGCCAATCGGAATTAAGGTAGGAATTTTCTGATTGGCTGATGGAATCAGCCAATCAGAATCAAGTTCAATCCGATTGGCTGATCCAATCAGCCAATCAGATTGAGCTTGCATTCTATTGGCTGATCGGAACAGCCAATAGAATGCGAGCTCAATCTGATTGGCTGATTGGATCAGCCAATCGGATTGAACTTGATTCTGATTGGCTGATTCCATCAGCCAATCAGATTATTCCTACCTTAATTCCGATTGGCTGATAGAATCCTATCAGCCAATCGGAATTCGAGGGACGCCATCTTGGATGACGTCCCTTAAAGGAACCGTCATTCGTCGGGAGAGAACGGAAGAAGAGGATGGATCCGCGTCGCCTGCTTCAAGATGGACCCGCTCCGCACCGGATGGAAGAAGATTGAAGATGCCGCTTGGAGAAGATGTTTGCCGGTCCGGATGTCCTCTTCTTGCTGGATAGGCTACGCAAATGGCGTAGGGGGATCTGCGGTATGGAAAAGTCGCGGCTGAAAAGTGAGCGTTAGACCCTTTAATCACTGACTCCAAATACCAGCGGGCGGCCAAAACCAGCGTTAGGAGCCTCTAACGCTGGTTTTGACGGCTACCGCCGAACTCCAAGTCTAGGCCTAAATATGCCCATAACATACACGAAAAGGCAACAGAGCAATAGTACTGCTTAAATTAGCATGGTATCTAGAATCTATGATATCAGAAGCTGGACATCAAAGATGGCAAAAAAAATCCTAATTCAAAATATTTTAAATTAATTTTATAATATGCCAGGCTGGCATTGTCAGCCTATGTAAAACCAAAAAAAAAAAAAAGAAGAAGAAAAAAAAAACAAGGATGTATCTTAAACTTCTAGAATCCAAAATAAAATTGTAAAAGTCACACAGGGCAGAATAATCAAATTTAACGCAAGAAACTTCTCCTTAGAAAGTCTGGAGTATAAATTAACTCTGTAAATTCCCCAGGAACACAGGTTAAGAAAGAAAATATACAAAAAAAAACATAGCTAATGCAGCTTGAAGCAAAATAATCAGATTGCTGAGATTAGGTCGAAGGAAATAAAAATATCACACATTCACATCCAAAGTAAAAATGTAGAAGCCCAAATTAATAATACATACAGGGAGTGCAGAATTATTAGGCAAGTTGTATTTTTGAGGATTAATTTTATTATTGAACAACAACCATGTTCTCAATGAACCCCAAAAACTCATTAATATCAAAGCTGTGACATCATGACATCACAGTACATGGTGGTCCCCACACCGCAACTCTGGATGGAGAAGCTTATCGCCACACACCAAACCAGTGGCCGCAAAATGCCCTATTGCCATAAATTACTGCCAACAAGAAACATGGCTTGGGGAGAGTTTCCAATCTTTATCCGCCTTGTGGTTGGACACAACTAGGAAGAGGAAGGTGTGGAGCTTGAGGGTAACCTTAATACAGGTAAATAGGGGAGTGGACAGTTCTGTCCACACCCCTTGGGGGAGGGTTATTCACTGGTATTACCAGGGAGTGTAAAGATAAAGAGATTATGATCTATACCAAATACAGTGCTATATGATTTGGCTTTAAATAAACTCCATAACAACATGAATAATAGTGAGTAATTTGGAAGGAGGTATAGTAACAATAAAATCCAATGGCCTAGATTTAGAGTTTGGCGGTAGCCGTGAAAACCAGCGTTAGAGGCTCCTAACGCTGGTTTTAGGCTACCGCCGGTATTTGGAGTCAGTCAAAAAAGGGTCTAACGCTCACTTTTCAGCCGCGACTTTTCCATACCGCAGATCCCCTTACGTCAATTGCGTATCCTATCTTTTCAATGGGATCTTTCTAACTCCGGTATTTAGAGTCGTGTCTGAAGTGAGCGTTAGAATTCTAACGACAAAACTCCAGCCGCAGAAAAAAGTCAGTAGTTAAGAGCTTTCTGGGCTAACGCCGGTTTATAAAGCTCTTAACTACTGTGCTCTAAAGTACACTAACACCCATAAACTACCTATGTACCCCTAAACCGAGGCCCCCCCACATCGCCAACACTCAATTACATTTTTTTAACCCCTAATCTGCCGACCGCCACCTACGTTATACTTATGTACCCCTAATCTGCTGCCCCTAACACCGCCGACCCCTATATTATATTTATTAACCCCTAACCTACCCCCCACAACGTCGCAGCCAGCTACCTACACTTAATAACCCCTAATCTGCCGTCCGCACGCCGCCGCCAGCTACATTATAGCTATGTACCCCTAATCTGCTGCCCCTAACACCGCCGACCCCTATATTATATGTATTAACCCCTAACCTGCCCCCCATAACGTCGCCGCCAGCTACCTACAATAATTAACCCCTAATCTGCCGACCGCAAAGAGCCGCCACCTACATTATAGCTATGTACCCCTAATCTGCTGCCCCTAACACTGCCGACCCCTATATTATATTTATTAACCCCTAATCTGCCCTCCCTAACATCGCCGACACCTAACTTCAATTATTAACCCCTAATCTGCCGACCGAATCTCGCCGCTATTCTAATAAATGGATTAACCCCTAAAGCTAAGTCTAACCCTAACAATAACACCCCCCTAACTTAAATATAATTTTAATCTAACAAAATAAATTAACTCTTATTAAATAAATTATTCAGATTTAAAGCTAAATACTTACCTGTAAAATAAACCCTAATATAGCTACAATAGAAATTATAATTATATTATAGCTATTTTAGGATTAATATTTATTTTACAGGTAACTTTGTATTTATTTTAACCAGGTACAATAGCTATTAAATAGTTAAGAACTATTTAATAGCTAAAATAGTTAAAATAATTACAAAATTACCTGTAAAATAAATCCTAACCTAAGTTACAATTAAACCTAACACTACACTATCAATAAATAAATTAAATAAAATACCTACAATTACCTACAATTAAACCTAACACTACACTATCAATAAATTAATTAAATACAATACCTACAAATAACTACAATGAAATAAACTAACTAAAGTACAAAAAATAAAAAAGAACTAATTTACAAAAAATAAAAAAATATTTACAAACATCAGAAAAATATTACAACAATTTTAAACTAATTACACCTACTCTAAGCCCCCTAATAAAATAACAAAGCCCCCCAAAATAAAAAAATGCCCTACCCTATTCTAAATTACTAAAGTTCAAAGCTCTTTTACCTTAACAGCCCTGAACAGGGCCCTTTGCGGGGCATGCCCCAAGAAATTCAGCTCTTTTTCCTGTAAAGAAACACATACAATACCCCCCCCCAACATTACAACCCACCACCCACATACCCCTAATCTAACCCAAACCCCCCTTAAATACACCTAACACTAAGCCCCTGAAGATCTTCCTACCTTATCTTCACCTCACCGGGTATCACACCGATCTGTCCTAGCTCCGATATCTTCATCTAAGCCCAAGCGGGGGCTAGACATCCATCATCCGACGGCTGAAGAGGTCCAGAAGAGGCTCCAAAGTCTTCATCCTATCCGGGAAGAAGAGTAGATCCGGACCAGCAACCATCTTCTTCCAAGCGGCATCTTCTATCTTCATCCGATGAGGACCGGCTCCATCTTGAAGACCTCCACCGCGGACCCATCTTCTTCCGACGACGACTTCCCGACGAATGACGGTTCCTTTAAGGGACGTCATCCAAGATGGCGTCCCTCGAATTCCGATTGGCTGATAGGATTCTATCAGCCAATCGGAATTAAGGTAGGAAAATTCTGATTGGCTGATCAGAATTTTCCTACCTTAATTCCGATTGGCTGATAGAATCCTATCAGCCAATCGGAATTCGAGGGACGCCATCTTGGATGACGTCCCTTAAAGGAACCGTCATTCGTCTGGAAGTCGTCGTCGGAAGAAGATGATCTTCAGGGGCTTAATGTTTGAAGTTAGGTGTCGGCGACGTTAGGGAGGGCAGATTAGGGGTTAATACTATTTATTATAGGGTTAGTGAGGCGGATTAGGGGTTAATAACTTTATTATAATAGCGGTGTGGTCCGCTCGGCAGATTAGGCGTTAATAAGTGTAGGCAGGTGGAGGCGACGTTGTGGGGGGCAGATTAGGGGTTAATAAATATAATATAGGGGTCGGCGGTGTTAGGGGCAGCAGATTAGGGGTACATAGGGATAATGTAAGTAGCGGCGGTTTACGGAGCGGCAGATTAGGGGTTAAAAATAATATGCAGGGGTCAGCGATAGCGGGGGCGGCAGAATAGGGGTTAATAAGTGTAAGGTTAGGGGTGTTTAGACTCGGGGTACATGTTAGGGTGTTAGGTGCAGACGTAGGAAGTGTTTCCCCATAGACAACAATGGGGCTGCGTTAGGGCTTTTTTGCAGGTGTTAGGTTTTTTTTCAGCTCAAACAGCCCCATTGTTTCCTATGGGGGAATCATGCACGAGCACGTTTTTTGAGGCTGGCCGCGTTCGTAAGCAACTCTGGTATCGAGAGTTGAAGTTGCGTTAAATATGCTCTACGCTCCTTTTTTGGAGCCTAACGCAGCCATTCGGTGGACTCTCAATACCAGAGTTATTTTAAAGGTGCGGCCAGAAAAAAGCCAGCGTTAGCTACGCGGGTCGTTACCGACAAAACTCTAAATCTAGCCGATAGAGACTGAAAACAAAGACCTATTAAAAATAGAAAGCAGATTCAAAAGTCCTGCTGTGTGCTGATAAGCAAATTTAGTTTGAGCACAAATTGGGCTGGAGATACCAATATAAATTCTATTTGCTGCAGATGAAACATTTTCTGTATACCTAAATGTTTAGCAAGGGGGGAACTTAACTGTTTTATGGTTTTCTTCCTGTTTTGTTTGGATATAACAAAAATAAACTACCTGTTTGTAGTAAGGTCGTACAATCAAATGTATTTGACTTACTGTCAGGGCTTGATTTACATCTCAGGTGCCTGTATTCACAGAATTCGGAAGTGACCCCCCTCCCAAACAAAAGTGTATCACTCACAGTAGCCTCTATATACTAGGGGTGATTGTATGATGAATGAGCTCTACATGTGAGGGTGTTCTGTGTGTAAGAAGAATGAGGTATTTACTTTGGGGTGCTTTGTGTTTATGTGGAATGAGCTTAATATTTGGAGTATTCCTATGTGTATGTGGGATGATATGGATATAACTATGATATGTTCACACCACCTTCTAAAAACGTAATGGCATTGACACAGCCAAAGTGTCCGAGTAGGTCCTTGCAGTACACGCCACAATACGTTGCCTCTGGAAGTCCTCCCACAGTGGGGGTCCCCCAACACAGCCTGGCATGACAAGACACCAATAATCGAGCACATCCAGCAGACAGAAGCCCCAGGGCCCCATGTCATCATTCCTTGAGCTGACATGGTTTGAACTCCTCATACACCACGCAGAGCAGGCATGCTGGTCAAAATACACTGTGACTGCCTTATGAAGAATCTTATCTAGAAAGAGCACCTACACAGCAAACACCTCCTACAGAGGGAAACGCAAACAGCGATACCTCCTACTGGTCCAACACAGCCAAATCCAACAGAAAATTACAGTAAACCATCCCACGTGGTCTGAATTTGACAGGCACTGACGCCTCCCAAGGACCTGAGACTAACACAATCATGTGATGAATCAGAACAGACCACGCCCTCACAGAGGCTTACTTCTCCCAAAGCTGGGCTGAGTCTGACACAGCAGGACCAAAACAGGAAGCGGCATGGCACCCCTCTATGCAGGTCGCCTGTAGGCACATGCCTACTCTGCCTAATTATAAATCTGACCCTGCTGACTGTGAGGTGTCCAATAAATGTTTGGACAGTATGGTTGTTACACAATAGGTGGGGCAGGATCAGTATTAAATAGGCAAAACCTGAATGAGATAAGTAAATTGAAGAGGTAGAACATACATTTTTGTCAATTTAGAAACAAAGAGTTTCTTATGGTCTGTTTAGATATTAATAGGATTGATAGCACATTTCAGAAGATTTATCCAATCTTCAAAAGCTAACTTAAAGGGTCACACCTTGAGATTTTATTATAAATGGTTTAGTTATGCATAGTTCAACAACAGTGCATTGCTTATATTGCCCCTTTTCATGTAATTTTCTAATACTCAGAAATTAAAAAGCACCCATCAAACTTCTCATGGCTAACCCTGCTACATATAATTCCCTAATTGGCATTAACAGATAAAAACTACAAAACAGTGAATTTATACTAGCATAATGACCATGGCTCGCTTTGTCAGATGCAGACGCAAGCACAAAAGTGGGAGGTGCAGCAAATTCAAATTGGATGATATTAAAGAAGTGCCCATTATCAGTGAGTTATTCTTGATCTCTCGCATCATAGCTCTATTGATTGGATATCACCTTACAAGACAAGTGAGTTACTGTGTCAAGTTGTTCTTTAGGAGATAGAAGCTGAAAAGAACAGCTGCAATTGTAATTTAGGATGTGTCCACCTGTGAAAATGTTGTGTCTTCAATGGACATGAAACCCAAAATGTGTGTTTCATTATTCAGATAGTGCATACAATTTGTAAAAAAAAAAATCAAATTTGCTTAATTCTCTTGTTATTCTTTGTTAAAGAGATATCTAGATAGGTAGTGGGCACATGTCTGGAGCTTTACACGACAGGAAATAATGCTTTTGCAGAACATTGTTACAAAACGTCTGCTATATAGTGCTGCAGACACGTACACATTTGCCAAGAAATCAGTTGTAGGACGGGGACTCTGTAGCCAGGGTGGTCAAAAACACATATTGGTAGAGGATGCCGTAAAACTGAAGTTACTCCTGATGAAACAGCTAAGATACACTGAGAAAAATACATTTTACATTTATCACAGCGGTACAATAAGTATATTGTTGCAATTGACACATTCTTGGCTGATAAAACGTGCCCATGGTACCAGATTGTTTAATGCTTAGCCTTCAAGAGAATAATGATTGTTCTAATCTTGGTATAATCAGAACTGAAGGATGTGATGTAAAAGTCAACATTATTTCACAGGTAGCAATAATTGTAGGATATTGTTGATGCTTTCTGACCTTGAGACATTTTCAGGCAATAGTACATAAAGTTCCATTTATGGTAGAACGCTGGGAACAATGGCTTCCTCAATAGCAGGTAGACAATCTTACTTGAGTTTAAAGTTGATATAAACCATGTACAATATGGCAAAAATAGACCTCTTTAAAAGGGACAGTAAACAGCTAGAGATTTAAAATATGTTTAGATATTCTAATTAATAATTAACAACTTTTCAACATACATTCATTATTTATTTTGACCGTTTTTCATGCAATTAAGCTCTGAACAATGCACATTTTTCTAATTCTCTAATTCAAACACACTTTTCTAACATACACCAATATACCAGAGTCTTTTGTGCTAGAAATGTAAAAAAAAAACAAACCTCAATACACCGTCAGAGAACTTTACACATTATTTGGTTGATACAGGCGGCTTAAGAAGTGTAATTTATTAGTAACGTTATTTATTTATCTATCACAAAAAATGTAAACATCTTTTTCATTTTTATTATACACTGGTTATTATCTTTAATTTTAAAATACAGTTTCTCAGAAAAATTGGCACTATTGCTCACGCTTCTTACTTTTTGCCATTAATTTTGTTGAACTCCTGCTTTGAAACATATTTTATTTTAAGCTCAGCTTGATATTTTTTACTTGCATATTTAGATTACATATCATTTGTCACTTTCCCCAGCTTTTTACAACAAGAAAGGAAATTCCAGCTGT